>NC_081546.1:12496503-12591357 GCF_901000735.1 Corylus avellana | reverse complement strand
GTCGAACCTCAAGGACTGCATAGGTGTTATCAAGTTTGCAAGATCAAAAGTAACTTAATTTAAAAGATTATTGACTTGTTTTATAACTAAAGTGCATGAAAATATAAGAGAGAGTGTAGGGTATTGACTTCACCTTTATCCGCACAATAATGGTTACTCATATTTAATCAAGAAATTCATTTTATGCATGTTATAAATAAACAGGAAAATACTTTATTGAAGAATAAGTATAATCCATCTTCGGTTGGCATGGACCATTCACCTAACCACTAAGATGCGATACGACCTGTCTTCCCTAGATATGGATTATCAAATTCTTTAATAAGTTACATACAATCAAGAGAGTAAGCATAACCCATCTTTGGTTAGCACAGATTGTCCACCTAACCACTAAGATGTGGAATGACCCCTCTTCCCTAGGTATGGCATATCTAACCCTTTTGATTATATGTCAGTTAAAACCGTTGTATAATCATCATCCTCATAATCACAGAAAATAAGAATGATTTGAGTTCAATAAAAGTAAAAGACTTTCTAAGACAAGATAAAAATTTCACAAATATTGATTTTAGAATTTAAGGACAATTGCATTTATAGCCTGTTTGGGATTGCGTTTGAGAAATATATTTTTTAAGTCAAAAAGAGCTTTTGGGCAAAAGCTTCATTTTTAACCTTTTGCTAAAAGTGTTTTTTGGACCCTTAAAAGCGCTTTTAATTTTTTTACCAAATGTGTATTTTTTTCTTCAAACTGACATTTTGAGTATTAAGAGTACTTTTAGACTCCTCAAACGCAATCTCAAACAGGCCCTTAAACATGAAAAACAATATTAAATTGTAGCAATCCTCTAAATTATACAACCAACATGCATAAACTGAAAATCTATAAATTAAGATACAATCAAACCATTGTGCTTGGATAGGGTTACATCAATACCCCACTAGGGAGTTTAGCCGCTCATGACTCCGCTAAGCCTCCAAGAACTATTTGTTGAATTTTGCTCTAGGCAGTCGTGTCTTTCTACAATTTTTAGAGGCCTATTTATAGGGATTTAAAAAACCCTAGGAAAATCATAGGTCAGTCTCCCAGTTCAACTGGGAGATTGAAAACCTAATCCAAGCTTTAAAAGGATTCCTGCAGCATTCTGGAAACCGTGTGTGCTTGAGCCCAAGGGACGTGCGCTCGAGCACATGTGTGCTCGAGCCTACGCTGGTGCACTTAAGCCTAGGTGCTGGGACAGTCGAGCCCAAATGCTATGTGCTCAATCCTAATCCTTCAAGAGGCTCCCAAAATATGCTTTTATCCCAATTTTCATTGGAATTTTAGCATCTTTCATTTAAAGACTTGAAAAAAAAATCAAATAAATAACAACGCTAAGGAATTAACATATGCGAGTTAAAGGGTTTGAATATAGTTTAGGGGTACTTTTTTTTTTTTATCAAATGGACCTTTTGAGTGTTAAATGCACTTTTAAATAATGGATCACATGAAAATAAGCATGAAGTTAGAATTTGAAATGAAGATAAAGTCTTCGATGAAGATAAAGTTACAGATCAAGATAATCAAACAATTTTATCATAATCCCTTTGTAGCAATAGAACAATAAGACTAGATTATGTATTTGTATTAGATGTAGATATCTAAATCAATTGTATATCCTATGAGATTATAAATACAGCAACTGCACTACGTATTCAGTAGGCAGCAAATACACCAAACATAAAATCGTATATGGTATCAGAGCTTCAAATCGACTAATGTCGTTCATCTACAATGTCTACATCTAGCTCCTCTTCCGCATTTCTTTCCAACCTTCATCCCTCTTCCCACTTCATACTCACCCGCGACAATTATCCATTCTGGAAAGTACAGATAGTTCCCACCATTCAAGCCCATGAACTCTTTGGTTATGTTGATGGCTCACTCGAATGCCCTACCAAAGTATTACCTGATTCCACCACAGGTATCATGAAGGCAAATCCTGCCTATGCCACCTGCTATCAAAAAGACAAGGAGGTTCTATCCATCCTCATCTCCTCTCTCACCGAAGAGACTCTTGCCCATGTTTGGTCTTCACAATGCTCATGCAGTATGGCAAACTCTGGAGCAGCACTTTGCCTCACAATCCCAAGCACGTCTCATTCAAACTCGAGTCCAGCTAGTAAACCTCAAGAAAGGTTCTTCCTCAAGAGCTGATTATTTTCAGCTGGCTCAAAGCCTCTCTCGCTCTATGGCTGCTACCGGTCACCCCATTCAAGATGAAGATCTTAGTGCATACATCCTTTCAGGACTGAGCGTGGAATATGATCCACTTGTCACATCCTTCACCACTCGAAATGACTCCATCTCTCTAGGTGATCTCTATGGGCACTTACTATCCCATGAACTGCATTTGGAACAGCACCATACTGCAATTGATCTGTCTATCTCCTCAGCCAATGTCGCTTAGTGCAATCAATCTAGCTCTTGCAAATTTGGCCGAGGCTCAACAAATTCAACTAGGGGCTATGTTTCGCAAAACACAAATCGCAACAAAGGCAAAGGATGTGGCCGTGGTGGACACTCCTCTCAGTCTTAAGGATCTAATCAAAATGGATCTTAATGCCTCATCTGCTAGTGTGTCAACGTCCAGGACACTCGGCTGCCACATGTTGGCACCGATTTGATCATGCGTACCAATGTGACATATCCCAACTTGGTGCTTTCATGGCATCTACACAACAGCCACCTAATCATCAATGGTATCCCGATACTAGTTTCACAAGCCACCTCAAAAATGACTTTCTCAATCTCAACATAAGAGTTGATGAGTACCTTGGCAGTGAACAAATCCGAGTTGGTAATGGCCAAGGTTTGTGTATTCACCATACTGGCCTTCCATCTATTAAATCTCCTCATAATACTTTTTATTTACCTTCATTACTACATGTTCCTGCTATATAGAAAAACCTCATCTCTATCCATCAATTTACATCTGATAACAATGTTTTTCTTGAGTTTCATCCTCATTTTTTCTGTGTTAGGATATCCCCACTGGTCATCTACTACTCCACGGCCCGAGTAAAGAAGGGTTGTACCCTTGGCCTTCCAAACACTCCCCTCCTACGTCTGAACTTGCTACATTCGTTGGTTGGAGAGCATCGGTAGATCAATGGCACAACCGTCTGGGTCATCCTACCTTATCCATTGTTCATCAAGTTCTTGCTTCCAATAAACTGCTCGTTTACTTCTCCTAAGCCACAACCGTGTGCTCCTCCTATCAAATGGGCAAAAGTCATCATCTACATTTTTCAAATTCGTTGTCTAGTTCTAATCGTCCATTACAACTATTATTTCTTGATGTATGGGGTCCTTCTCCGATGCCTTCAATCAATAATAATTGATAGTATCTCTGCATTGTGGATGACTACAGCAAATACACTTGGCTTTTTCCTATCAATATGAAATCTTATGTCACTCATGTATTTTTATGTTTTAAAACTATGGTTGAAAATTTGTTCTCATACAACATTGCATCGGTTCAAAGTGCCAATGATGGAGAATTTCTCCCACTTCACAACAAACTCACCTCCTTTGGAGTTTCCTATCGTTTTAGTTGACCTCACAGTTATCATAAGCATCGCCATATCGTGGCCTAGCTCTATTGGCTCATGCATCGGCACCTCTTTCTATGTGGGATGATGCATTTCAAGCATCCTGCTACTTGATAAATCGTCTCCCATCCCCTATCACCAAAAATAGAACACCATTTGACATCCTCTTTCAAAGTCCTCCTGATTATCAATTTTTGAAAATATTTGGTTGTGAGTGCTGGCCATTCCTCAGGCCTTATAATAGCAACAATTTCTCTTTTCGATCTAAGTCATGTGTGTTTATTGGTTACAACAAAAATCATCATGGTTATAAGTGTCATAACATTAAATTTGGACGTGTTTACATTGCTCGTTAAGTCATATTTAATGAATCCTCCTTCCCTTTTGCTAAATCCACTCCATCAAAATCAGCTCCATCTCCAACTGTTATCATTCCTCCTATTCCTTTAAGTAGCATTTCCGCAAATTCCACATCTACCATGTCTGATCCTGTCGTCAACTCTAATCAAGATATAGCCTCCCCACCTCCATCTCCCTCATCTGTTGCTTCCTCGGACTCTCCATCACTGCCAGTGGGTCAGCCACGTGTTCACCCAATGACTACACGCTCATAAAATCAGATTTACAAGCCCAAGTCATTCTCTGATGGAACTGTGTGGTACCCAGCCCCAACAGCCTTAACTGCATCTCTCTCTAAGTCTGAAGTTGAGCCCACCTACTTCTCAAGTGTAATAAAATATTCTGAATGGAGAACAGGCATGAATAAGGAGTTTATGCCCTCCTTCAAAATGGAACTTGGACACTAGTTCCCACTTTTCCCTCTATGAACATTGTTGGGAGCAAATGGGTGTTTCGCATCAAACGGAAAGCTAATGGTAGTATTGAGCGATACAAAGCCAGGTTTGTTGCCAAATGGTTTTATCAACAACCTGGAATAGACCTTGATGAAATGTATAGCCCGGTTGTCAAACCAATAACCATACGCACAGTGTTAACCGTTGCCTTGACTACTGGCTGGCCTATACATCAAATTGATGTTAGCAATGCCTTTTTACATGGGGTTCTTCAAGAAGATGTTTACATCTCACAGTCACCAGGGTTTGCTCATCCAAAATTTCCTAATGCTGTTTGCAAGTTACACAAAGCTTTATATGGCCTTAAACAGGCACCTCGGGCTTGGTTCTCTCATCTAAGCACACGGCTACATGAGTTGGGATTTCATGGGTTGAAGTCAGATTCATCTCTGTTTATGCTTCACAATGCTACACTAGTTATTTATGTTTTAATCTACATTGATGACATTATCATTACTAGTCCTAACAGTGGTGCTATATCTCAGCTAATACAGGATCTCAACTCTGAATTTACTCTAAAAGATTTGGGGCCTCTTCATTTCTTCTTAGGTGTTGAGGCTACATAGGAAAGTAGAGGTCTTCGGCTATCTCAACAACGTTACATCAGTGACTTGCCCAACAAAACCAATATGTCACACACCAAACAAATTGGCTCTCTAATGTCGTCATCTGCAATATTGAGCAAATTCATGGGCAACACCATGACTAATCCATCTCTATACAGAGCACTGGAGGATCCCTCTAGTACCTCTCCTTGACACAACCAAATATCAGCTTTGCTATAAATAAAGTCTCCCAGTTCATGCAAGATCCTAGGGATGTTCACTGGTCTGCTGTAAAAAGAATATTAAGCTACCTAAAGAGCTCCTTTGACCATGGTCTTTATATTCACAAGAAATCTACATCAACCCTTGTTGCATTCTCCGACTCTGACTAGGCAGGATGTCCAGGCGATAGACGATCAACCTCAAGGTATTGCATCTTCCTTGGCAGAAACTTATTGACATGGAGCTCCAAGAAACAGTCCACTATATCTCATTCAAGCATTAAATCCGAGTACAAGGCCCTTGTAAGCACAGCCGCTGAAGTCATTTGGTTGCAATCTCTCTTTGGTGAACTTGGAATGCCCCTTTCATGTGCTCCTATCCCCCATTGTGATAACATTGGTGCCACATATCTCACATCCAATCCTATGTTTCATGCTAGAACGAAGCACATAGCGATTGATTATCATTTTGTTAGGGATAGAGTTGCAGCAAAATAGTTGGAAGTTCAGTTCTTATTCAGCAAAGACCAAACAGCAGACATTCTCACCAAGCCTCTTGCAACTCTACGATTCACTTTTTTCAAAACCAAGCTCAACGTTCAACCATCCACATTGAACTTGAGGGGGCGTATTGGATCACATGAAGATAAGAATGAAGTTAGAATTTCAAATGAAGATAAAGTCTTGGATGAAGATCAAGCTACAAATCAAGATAATCAAACAATATTATCATAATCCCTTTGTAGCAATAGAACACTAAGACTAGATTATGTATTTGTATTAGATGTAGATATCTAAACCAATTGTATATCCTATGAGATTATAAATACAGCAACTGCACTATGTATTTAGTTGGCAGGAAATACACCAAACATAAAATCGTATATTAAACCCCTCAAATACACACCCAAACATGCCTAAATATCATTTCTCAAGAATCATTGGCCATAGTGCTATCCAATCCACACATGTGGTGTCATTTGATCTTTAATTAGAACCACACATGTGCTTGGGCCATAGTGCTGCCCAACCCACATGTCACCCAAAATCAAAATTTTTCAAGCCCCGGATCAATTACATGTTTGTACACTTTCTAATAATAGCAAAGAATTTTTCAAAACCGATTTGTGGGACCGAAAGATCAATCCCACAACCCCCAAACCAAATTTTTAATTCAAGCAATCAATTCCTATATATAAGTTTTAAGAATTTTGGGTTCATATGAAATTGGATTTTCGAGAAAAATCATGTACTTAGCAATTGATTTGATTCGGTTGCATAAAGTTCATAAAACTATTTTAAAAACTCATTTTTGATCCATTTAATTTATTAGATTACTGGCCCAAAAGGCATTTGTAGTTAATTGAGCTCAAACTAGTTAAGTGAGTAATTAAACCTGAGTAAGCGTTTTTTGGGCTTTAAAAATTAATAACTAATTAGGAGAAGGTCCATTTGGTCCTAGGAATAAATTTAAGAGTTTATGGATTTTCTAGAAGTTTCTAAAATAAAATATACTAAAAGCATTTGTCTAGAAGGAAAAGGTTTAAAAATCGAGAAAGTTCTAAACATAAGTTTAGCAAAAAGAATATTAATTCAAATAAAACAAATCATTTTTGGAATTATTTTCCCAAGAAATAAAAGCCGGTTTTGAGAAGAATTAAACTGTTGAATCCGGCTATTGACCATCTCATCTAAAAAACAATTGGTGTCCAATGAGGGAAGCCAAAGCCTTTTATGGCATTCGAAATCGCACCACGCAAGCCATGTTCTAAGAGCTGTCCAACAAAGCAGAGCGGTATTATTCAACCTCAACAATCCCTCCCTCAACATGATGCTCCCGCGACTCGAACCCATGACCTTGACTCTGATACCATTTGTTGGATTAGACCTTTGACCATCTCATCTAAAAACCAATTGGTGTTCAGTGACGGAAGCCAAAGCCTTTTATGGCATTCGAAATCGCATCACGCAAGGCATGTTCTAAGAGCTATCCAAGTGAGCAGAGCAGCATTATTGAACCTCAACATAAACCCTAAGCCTATTTTAGTAAAATAAACTATTTTATAAGGATGAGAAACCAAGAAAGGTCTTTTGTTAGGGCCAACTTCCAATTAGCTAGGACTAGAGTCGTAGAGTTTGACAATTACGGTTGACATGTTGGGTCTTATGACTTGGGTCCTTAGAAGCCGATCAACCTATTTGCAATGAAGAGGTAAGTAATTTTCCTTACACCTTCTATGTTATGTTTTATGATATGCTTTGATGTTATGATTCACTCAAGTTAGATTGTGATCCCTTGAATTTTCGAGAAACCATCCCAATAATTAACCATTTTTGCTTAAGCCTAGGAAGTTATTGTTAACCCCCTAAGGTATGCTTTAGCCAAAAAACAAGCCTTCACTTGAAATTAGCCCTAAAAACCCTAAAATCCCTAAAATCCAACTTTCTAGCTAAACGTTCAGTGGGAGACCACCAAACGTTCACCCCTTTCTTTAGTGCAAACGTTCAGAAGGGGTCCAAACCAAACGTTTGTTGACCAAAATTTGATCCACTGGGTATTGACCAAATGTTCCACCTGTAACCATAGAACCACTATGTAATAGTACACCGAACGTTTAGCTATAGTACCAAATGTTCGGTGACAGTTTGAAAAGCATTTTTAACCAATTCTCCACCTCTGCAGCATGAGACATGCCCCTCAACCCCATAAATGCCCCCATCTCGCCCCTCAGCCACCCTTGACAACAAAAACCCAAACCCTAAAGTGAAAGGAGAGTTATAGAGAGGAATAAGGAGGCTTTGAGAGAGATTTTTGCCATCTTCAAGGTAACCCTTGAACTTTTACTGCCATTTCATGATTTCTTGTCATTATATTTAATTCTTTCATGTTTTGAGAGATGTTATAACTTGTGAACATTTTTCCTTGGATGAAAAGAGAGGTTTTCAAAAATGTTTTAGAAACACTCACTTTATTTCTAGTATTCTCGTGTGTTATGCTTCACTATATATGCATGAACTTGCTTAGAGCCTAAGGTGTAGCTTTAGCATGGTAACCTTAGAATCGAAGCCCAAAACTTTGCATTTTTTATTTTGCCCAAACGTTCTTCAACTCTAGCCGAACGTTCTCCCCATGTCCGAACATTCGCCTCTTGAACAGAACATTCGCTCAAAACATAGAATGAGTGAAAGTAGGGCTTTTCGGCCTTTTAGCTAAGAGTGATCAAGTAGGACCTTTTTGTGCCATTAGTGAACCTACTAGCACTGCGTATAACAATGGCCATGTTTCGTTATAGTAGGGGTTCGAGATGTTGAACGACTCAAGTGGCCGTGCGAGGTAAGTAAACACTTACAACTTATTTCCTTAAAAACATTTAATATGTCAGCTAACTAAGTATGCTTATGATATAAGCATGCCAACTTTTGTATAACTGGGTAACTGTCTTAATAATTGGTTGATAAGATGCATCATATTACATGGTACACCGGTATGTGTAGTATAATGGCTATGGGCCAACTATATAAACTTGATTCTATAGTTGTTGTGCGAAATACTACCTAAATTAAAAGATAATATTTAGTACGTTTTACTCGCAAGTGCACAAGATCAAACGATAGTATAGTGCAGCAAGTACGAGATCTATCCCACGGAGATTATTGATTTTGTTTTAGAAGTAATTAAAATACCAAACTTGTCACGAGATTGATATTGATACTAAGGAAAAGAAATAAAGATAAAGATAAAGTAAAGGTAGGGCTTTGATATCCACCACTAATCATGCTCAAATAATATAACAATATGCCAATGATCCAATCATATTATGAATACCTAATGTTTACCAACCTAAGGGCATGGGTCTATACTCCTTAAGCTATTGATTTTCCTAAGCAACAGTTAGGCATGGGTGTATACTCTAACTCTTTTCTTTCTCAAAGGTTTTAGCATAGGTGTATACTAAGTTGTTCTTCAAGAAAGCATAAATCTATGGAAATCAACAAACACACGGAACCTAGGGCATAGGTTTATACTCCCGGTTTTCCATGTTGATTAACCAAAGAATCCGGTGTGAATTTCTTTTGTTACTCTTATTAAACCCAGGACTCGGTCATCCAAATTGATTTAATTAACTAATCCATACCACATGCATATAATGGCCAATCACATACATATGAGGAATTCAAGAAAACATAAATTAATCAAGTTAAGCAACACAATATGATTATCACAAAGGCGTCAATATTGAAATATTAAATAAACATAATTAGGGCTTCAATCTAGCCCTCCTTAAGAGTTAGTTACACATAATTAAAATAAAACTAAAAAGAAAAGGGAAAGAAAGAACCGAAAACCGCTCCTAGAAGTAGTCTCAAATTCCTCTCCCCAAAGTTGTCTCCTTGAAATTGTGTATTGAATTGTGAGGCTTAGAGGTATATTTATAGGGATTAGGAGAGTCCTAGCAGCCCTATTAATCCTAGGAAATTCGGATAAAGAAAACCTAAGTCCAAATTGGAATAGGATTCGTCCAGAATTGCTTTCCTATCTTGCGGGGTGATTTTAGAATAGCGACGCTCCAAATTAGGAAAATGATATTTCACAATTATTTGTTTAATTTTAAGTTATCTTTCCAATGCCACTTGAATCACCTCAATCGAATACCTGAGCTGAAAGTTATTATCAAAATACCGAGACATATGCATAATCCAATTTTCAATCCAATCCGATTTTGACTCCATTTTAAGAAATTTCGATTTAATCATTTCCTTTATTTGATTAAAGGGAAAATACAGTTTACCCCTCTGAAGTTTCAGGGATTTTTCAATTTTAACCCCAAAGTTCAAAAATCGGCAATCTACCCCCCTGAAGTTTCAAAAATTGGCAATTTCAACCTTCCGTTAAAAATTTCCGTTAAATTGGACATAAATTTTTTTAAAAAAAGCCTGAGGGTAATAATATAATTTCATAGATTTCCGTCCATTTAGACGGAAAAATTAAACGAAGGGTTTAAATTGCCAATTTTTGAAACTTCAGAGGGGTAGGTTGCCAATTTTTGAACTTTGGGGTTAAAATTGAAAAACCCCTAAAACTTCAGGGGGGGTAAACTGCATTTTCCCTTGATTAAACTTAATCAAATCTTCTAGGTCTTCCCAACTTGCCCTTTAAGCTTGGAACTTTTTCGGAAACGCTTTCTTTTGTTTCATGACCTAAAAAACAAAGGAAATACAAAAAGGAAATAAAATATCACAAACTAACAAAACTAAGGAATTAACAAATATAAATTTAGGGGCTAAAATACATATATTTTAGTACTTATCACACCCCCAAACTTACATATTGCTAGTCCCTTAGCAATACGAAACTAAAAACAAAATGAAAAATAGAAAATAAAAAGATAAATCCATCTTTCGTGGGATGTATGATTGCATTTAGCATATGCAACAAGCCTTTTAAACTCCTAGGAATTTCCTAGAGGACGAGTGAAGTCTCCTGAGGGTTTTCCAGGAATGTTACCCACAAACATAATGCAAGAGTTCATGTTACCCAAAAATTAAGATATCACTCAAAACCATGATTTTCATTCATTAGCAACCTTAGAAAGATAAACTCCATCTTCACAATGAATTGGAATTTTAAAATTTAATTACTAACAAAAGACATGCTATGGCATCACAAGTTCAAAACAATGTAAAGTGAACTAGCACATAAATATGAAGCTTCCAAGTATTTCCAATGTGCAATGTCTCCATATCTCAAAGTTAACTGAAATCCCTATTAGAATGAACAACAATGGCATATTTTTCTTTCTCTTTTTTTTTTTTTCTTTTTTTTTTTTCATCAGGTTGTGCAATGTTTGGTTCCTTTAAGCTTTATAATTGACTCATGTAACGAGTGTTAAGTCAATGAATCCCAAACCAGGTGGTTTTAGAGCATTAGTTGTAAAACACCCCCTAACGACTTACTAACTCGAGTCAAAAAGGCTACGAAACCAACTAACCATGACATTAACCAAATCAAAATTTTTCACCTTTTGACGTGAACACTCAATGCTTTGAGGCAAGAGGTCCAGTTACTTAGTGAAAAGCTTCTCAATGATCATATGTTTCTCTCTTTTTCTTTTTCTTTTTCTTTTTTTATTTTTATTTTTATTTTTTATCACATATATATATGCCAAATTATCCATCTAATAAATCATCCAATTTCACCCAAGACTTAGAAACACACACATCAGACTTCATGTCATACCTCACAAATTATATGTTAATGTGCTTGTGTAAGATCAGATTAAATATGTGAATTCTCAACTATCCTAAGCAAGTAACCAAACCGAAAAACTTAATTATCAGATTATGTGTTCAAAATTTTAAGCTCACCAATGAAATCAAATCACAATTCTTAAGATCAACCAAAATTCTAAGGCAAACATGAACATATATATATATATATATTCTTTTCACAAACAACACAAATAAAATAAAACTGGGAATTTTTTTTTTTAATAAACATTAAAAATAAAAACAAAATAGAACTGGGAAAAGTGTGTGTAAAGTGTTTACCATACCCCCAAACTTAAATTACACATTGTCCCCAATGTGTCTATAACATGGAAAGAATTTATCCGGGAGATGGATGAACTGTTTGGAATAATATGGCTCATAGCACACCCCCAAACTTGAATTGAAGCACACTTGTCCCTACAAAACACTAAAGTAACAAAGGAAAACAAAAACAAAATAAAAAATAAAAATAAAACAAAACAAAATAAAAATAAAAATAAAACAAACAAACAAAATAAAAAGGATATGCAGTGGGGTGCCTCCCATGAGTGCTAAGTTTAACGTCTTCAGCCAGACTATTGCACTTTAAACTTGAAGCACCAGTCTTTTCTTCTCTTGCACCAAAGGGAATGAATCTTTTCTATTGCAAGGTGATTCCAAATGTCTATAGATCGGGGAGGACCACTTTGAGTTTTCTCAAATAGTTTCTCATTCAGTGGGGAATCATGAACTGGAATAAAGTGGGAAGGAAACTCAGGGAGCTTCTCTATCTTGATGTCCTCAATTTGCTCATGTGGTAGCTCTAACAGACTTCTCTCTTGGGCTCTTGGTGTTTCAGGAATAAGAGCTAACGATGACAAAATCTTAGTGCTTTCTTCTCTTTCCTGATGTGGCTCCTGTGGAACTTCGGTTTGCTCCTCCTTCCCCTCTTCCACTTGATTTTCAGCCACCTCTTCACTCCTCAATGTGAGAGCTTACTCATGATAGTAGATGCACTCTTCCTCAATGTTGTGCTCATTAGGATTGGCCACCAACTGACTTTGACACTCTTCTTCTTTGAGGATGTCTGATATTTGCTTGAGATGAGCCTCCATCCTTTCAAATGATTGCATGCGGGAGTTCTCCCTCCTTTCAATTGATCGATTTCTTTCCTCCATTTGGCTAAGATAAGCTGAGATTATTTATTCTAAGCTGGCATGCGCTTCTTCTAAGGCAGGACTCACTTCTTCTCAGGCAGACCTTTTTGGAGAAGGTGGTTCTTCTTGGTATTGTTGAGGCCAATCGATTGGAGATAGCACCTCTTCATGATAATGTTGAGACCAATTGATGGGAGATGGCTCCTCTTCATGAGCTTCTATCATGAAAATGATTGCCGCAGACTAGGGCAAAGACAGGAACAGGAATGATCATAGAACTGTGAAGATGACTCTTCTTCATGATAGCATATACTCTCTTCCTCCATATAATGTCCATGAGGAGTGGGAACTGACTAACTTTGAGACTCTTCCTTTTTGAAAAAATATGTTCTTTGTGTACAGTGGGCCTCCGTCCTTTTAACTGATTTCAGATGAGAGTTCTTTATCTCTTCAATTGCTGAACTGATCATAGCTAATGTTTTCTCAGAAAACTCAAGATGAGGTGGTTCAGCTTGATATTGCTGTTGTGGAGCTAATTGAGAGGAGTATGCATGATCATAGAATTTCTGATATAAGTGATGTTACATTCCATGAGCTTGTGGAGCATGAATTCTGGGAGCTTGAGCTTGCCATGAGAGATTGGACTGTTGGCTCCATGATGGGTAACAGGAATCAAATAGCGGTCGTTCCCCAGTCTAGAGAATGATGTGTTCATGTACCCATAAGATTGGTTAGAAGTTTGTCTCATTGTAGGACATTCTCTAATATGGTGATAAGGGTCATGGCAACATGAACATGGTCTAAGGAGTGTCAGAATGCCACCCCACAAGTGTGAAAACAAAAATAAAATAATAAAAAGAAGTTAAAATTAAAGGGGAAATAAAAACAAAATTAATAATAAAAACTTACTAATATGCAAACTCGAATGACCCTGCATGAAACAAAAGAAAAAAAAAAATCAGATCTATAATTAGTGCAGTAACTGTGCTGCTCTTTGGATGTGTGATCGATCGCACCGTGAGGTGTGCTCGATCTCCCTGGTTGGGCGTTCGAGCGCACCTCCAGAGGTAGAACAGGAACTGCATAAAAAACTAGAAAAACATGAAAATTTAAAACAAAAATAAATTAAAGGAAAAAAAATTCCAAATAAAATCAAACAATCCCCTGCAACGGCGCCAAAAACTTGTTGTGCCAAATATTACCTAAATTAATAGATAATATTTAGTACGTTTTACTCGCAAGTGCACAAGATCAAACGATGGTATAGTGCAGCAAGTACGAGATCGAACCCACGGAGATTGTTGATTTTGTTTTAGAAGTAATTAAAATACCAAACTTGTCGCGAGATTGATATTGATACTAAGGAAAATAAATAAAGATAAAGATAAGGTAAAGGAAGAACTTTGATATCCACCACTAATTATGTTCAAATAATATAACAATATGCCAATGATCCAATCATATTATGAATACCTAATGTTTGTCAACCTAAGGGCATACGTGTATACTCCTTAAGCTATTGATTTCCAACGAGTTAGGCATGGGTATATACTCTAACTCTCTCAAAGGTTTTAGCAAGGGTGTATACTAAGTTGTTTTTCAAGAAAGCATAAATCTATGGAAATCGACAAACACACGGAACCTAGGGCATGGGTGTATACTCCCGGTTTTTCATGGATTAACCTAGGAATCAGGTGTGGATTTATTTTGTTACTCTTATTAAACCCAAGATTCGGTCATCCAAATTGATTTAATTAACTAATCCATTATACCACATGCATATAATGGCCAATTACATACATATGAGAAATTCAAGAAAACAGGAATCAATCAAGTTAAGCAACACAATATAATTATCACAAAGACACCAATATTGAAATATTAAATAAACATAAGTAGGGCTTCAATCTAGCTCTCCTTAAGAGTTAGTTATACATAATTAAAATAAAACTAAAAAGAAAATGGAAAGAAAGAATTGAAAACCGCTCATAGAAGTAGTCTCCAATTCCTCTCCCCAAACTTGTCTCCTTGAATCTGTGTATTGAATTGTGAGGCTTAGAGGTCTATTTATAGGTCTTAGGAGAGTCCTAGAAGCCCTAGTAATCCGTGGAAATTTGAAGATTTAAGTCCTAGTCCAATTAGGATAAAGAAAACCTAAGTCCAAATCGGAATAGGATTCGTCCAAAATTACTTTCCTATCTTGCGGGGTGATTTTGGCATAGTGGCGCTCCGAATTAGGAAAATTTTATTTCACAATGATTTGTATAATTTTAAGTTAGCTTTCCAATGTTGCTTGAATCACCTCAATTGGATATTGTAGCTGAAAGTTATGATCAAAATACCGAGACATATGCAGAATCCAATTTTGAATCCAATCTGATTTTGACTTCAATTTAAGAAATTCCGATTTAATCCTTTCCTTTATTTGATTAAACTTAACCAAATCTTCTAGGTCTTCCCAATTTGCCCTTTAAGCTTGGAACTTTTCCGAATGACCTATAGAGCAAAGAAAATACAAAAAAGGAAATAAAATATCACAAACTAACAAAACTAAGGAATTAACAAATATAAATTAAGGGGCTAAAATACATATATTTTAGCACTTATCAATAGTCAAATGCATGTGGATGTGATATATGGGCCTTGGATCCAATGTTTATTTCATGATCGGCACAATCTTAATTGGCAGGTCACTATAGGACATACATTATTAGTAGCGTAGGCCACCCAAGGTCGGACTCAGTCGGGCTGCTAGTATATAGATGGTAGCGTACAATAACCGAGGCACCGGCATTGTATTACAGGCCCCTCAGGATAGCGCCAACCCTACTCAGAATGGGTAATATCTCGGGTAAACCATACATGATAGTTATGACCTACTAAAGCATTAGTTTCCTGCATTAAAACTCTTAGGTGATTGTCGCTAGAAGTACATCCCTTATTGCAACAAAATGATACTTTTATGGTGTATTAATAGAGACAACACCTCCTTTAAAATTCTTGTCAAACTGCACGTTTATTTTCGCTGCTTAATAATTGGCTCATGTCATACTCAACTGTAAGGTTTACTTACTAAGTCTTTAGACTTATGTAGCTATTACATCTGTAGGAAACTTCTTTCTAGGAAGAGAATAGTGACGAGATTGCCACTTCGGATTTCTTAAGTTGAGACGGAGATTTACGTGTTGTTATCAGGTTTGATCAAATTATTTGTATTTCTATTTAGTTGCTCCATGTCTATACTCGAGGATAATATATGCATTTATGGTTATTAGATTCCTCAGATTTATTTCACCATCCTATGCATTTACTCTGATTATGCATAGAGGGGTGATTCCCCAGTTAGCTACTTGTTAGCTGAATTAGAGTAGTTGTCAATAACCCTACTAGACTGGTTAAGGCCGGATTTGAGGTCGTTACATATATTGCATAAAGTTATCGTGTTATATATACTACAAGAAAATAGGTCTTTATCAACAAAAAAAAATGTCGTTACTAAGAGTCCAAAAGTCGTCGCTAATGACTTTTAGCAATGATACCTCGTTGTTGATAAGTTCTTGCAAAATGTTTGACCTTGTTGCTCATTAGCGACGACTTTAGGTCATTGCTAATAACTTCTTATCAGTGACAACTTTAGGTAGTGGCTGATAACTCCTTATCAAGAACGGCAAAAGTCATTGATGATGATGTTTAGAGTAGTCGCTAATAGATTCAGAACCCAAAACGAGATGTCGTTGTCAAAAATAAGTTATCAAAGACAACATTTTATCGTTGCTAATAATTCCTTATTAGTGACAACTTTTATTGTTGATGATAATGCTTAGCATTGTTGCTAATAGCTTCAAAAAAAAAAAACAAAATGTCATTGATGACAGCTTATTAGTGACGTCATCACTAATAATATTTTTTAATATTTATATAATTGCCATTGCTAAATTTTCCATTAAACTCCTAAATCATACAAGTATTCCACACTATATTCTATTAAAAATATGAGTTACAAGTATATATGTTCAAGCCTAGTAACTAAAGTTCACATTCGACATAAATTACACTCATGACTACACCTTATTCCACACATTGTTTGATAAATACTTACTTCTTTTCTTAGATTATTGTACTTGCTTTCTCGTCCTTAAGAGTTATCTATAAAGTAGAAGAAACCACACTTTAGGCAACTAAAGTATAGATTTCTATGCATATATAAAAAATTATTATGATACCAAAAAAATCAGGCACACACACCAATCAACTCAAGTTAGAATCTCAATTGGAACCTTACAATAAACCCTGAGCAGATGTCATAAATAATCAAAATGAGATAAAACACAATATCAACACCTCTAAAAGAATTAGTTCAGAGTTCAAATAAAAATAAACTTGTTTCCTAGCATATTTCATTTAAGCCTTCCTCATTGGAGCAATTAAAATAATACTTAATGGTAAAGGAAGAACAGGCAATACCTTGATTAGAAGTGGATTCACTTTTCTTTCAAGTTGTTCAAGTGCATCATTAAGCTCCAACAGCAAACCAACTAATTATGAGGTAGAATTGTAGGATAAAAATATTGTTAACCAACCATGAAGAAGCGTATGACATAAACTTCTATTGTTGATACAAAAAATAGCATTTCCATAAAACATGTTTATTACTTGTGACTGTGTGACTATTGATATTTCTGTTTTTAATACTCATTTATTATTAATCATGTAGTTTATAGTCATTAACTAATAGGGTAGGAATTTATTAACTAATAGGGTAAAAACATGTAATTTCTACCCAATAAAAAATATAATCAAGCATGAAAATATTGAGTAACTTATGTTTATAATCATGTACTTTATGTCACTATAAAGTTACGCTTAATATGAAATGTAACTTCTACTTTAGTAGCATATACTCATTAGCTCTTAAAAACATGTTTTTTACTTGTGACTTTATAGTGATATCACATGGTACAGATTTTACATGAAGAATGTGTAATTCAATTTATGGGCATTAAAAACAATTAACAAAATTAACATTCTCATATTCATGACAATAATAAAATAAAGTAATTCAAACAAATCAGATAAGAATTGTATTTACCATCAACATCTCGATGATGGCGAGAAAAACCAAAGATCTTCCCATGCGCATCGGGTGGAGGAAATGTCTGAAGAATGGAATCAACAATAATAGATTCATTAAATGTTATTTGAAAACAATGAGGAAAAGCAAATAGCAGCAAGTGTAACAAAAAATAGTACAATCTTGAGGCATTTTTTTAAAATGAAATACCTAAGACCCCAAGACGGAACAAGGTAGAAGTTAGAAGATAAAAACATGACATAAAATCGTGACTGTGTGTGTTTTATTGAGCCACAAAAAGTGTTAGATGAAAGTACCTCTAAGTACTGCAGACAAGTAATCACCAAACTTTTAATAACCTCAAAGCATTGTTTAAGAGTGACATATATATTTTATACAACAAGGAATGTCAAATATAAATGTAAATTATGACTAATGATGCTTCTTTCTTGTTCAAATAAAACATAAAACATCTTAGTATCTTACCTTGATGCCTTGCTGAAAGATATATGCTTTGAATTGTCAACATACCTAGCCATAAAACTGGTCACACTAATCCATGTGCATTCAAAAATACCACAAAAAGGGTTATAGATGTAGGGTGATTTTGGTGTGGGTTTACTGGGTGTTGGCCTTTATGTTTTATTATTAAGTTTATCAAATGAAAAAAAGTATAGAAGACTTGAATGTATAATAATAGTAAATAACTTGTTTGAAGCGTCATATCCTCTTTTATGTATTTGGGAGAATGGTTAATAGTAAGTTTTAATTTTCTTTAGTTGTGAGAACTATGTATGATGCAACAATCCATTAATTAAGTTTTACTCATGGTAGTGGAGTGTTATCAAACCTCGTATTGGAATCATGCAAAAGAGGAATTGTCCCTAAATTTGCATCCCATGGCTGATAAGCGCCGAATGTTACACGTTCAAGCCCTTTAAACTAGCATATGTTAATTCCTTAGCGTTGTTATTTGTTTGATTTTGTTCTATTTTTGTGTTTCAGGATTTTAAATGCAAGATGCAATAAACTCAATTGAAATTGGGCTTAAAGGACATTTTGGAAGCATCTTGAAAGCCTAGAATCGAGCATGCCAGCATAAGGGCTCGAGCGCACACAGTTTCCAAAATGCGGCAGAAGTCTTTTTCCACCTTGGATTGGGTTTTTAGTCTCCGACTTGCACTAGGAGACTGACCTACTATTTTCCTAGGGTTTCTAGGGCTTCTAGGGTTCTTCTAATCCCTATAAATAGACCTCTAAACATTGAAGAAAAACACACTAGCTTGAAGAGTTGAAGGAAGTAGATCATGGCAGGAGGCCATCCTAGTAGACTCATGAGTGGCTAAACTCATCGTGGGATATTGATGTAACCCTATCCAAGCACAATGGTTTGATTGTATCTTAATTTTGAGAATTTTAGTTTATGCAAGTTGATTGTATAATTATGAGGATTGCTACAATTTGATATTGTTCTTAATGTTTAAATGCATTTGTTCTTAAATTCAAAATCAATATTGATGAATTTCTTATCTTGTAGATTATACTTAGATTATACTTATTCGTTAATCGGGTAATTTCTTGTTTATTTTTATCATGCATAAAATGAATTTCTCTGATTAAATATGATTAACCATTAATGTATGGATAACGGTGAGGCGAAGTCAATACCCTATACTCTCTCTTATATTTCAATTCTCTTTCGCATTTATTTTATGCACTTTAGTAAACAACAAAATCACAAATATTTTCTTAAGTTAATTTTAATCTTGCAAAACTTGATAACAATTGATGAGTGCCAAATATTGTATATTTGGGCCCCTTAATTTGCATTTGTTAATCCTTTAACCTTATTATTTTCTGATGTTTGTGTTAGTTTTGGTGCTATAGTGTTTTGCAGGTTGCTAAGGGAAAACTGCGGCTTTAAGGTGAAAATTGCAAGGAAGTGCAAGCAAGTGCATTTTTGGAAGTAGGATCAAGCGCACACTTCTAAGCTCAAGCGCATATGCGCTCGAGCGCATACACACCCACAGCAATCCAGCAACACGCAAGCGCTGCGCCACAGGAGGAGTGATACATGCTCAAGTGCGATTGAGCGCACCTAGTGTGCGCTTGAGCGCACTCGTTCGACCTAGCAGCACTGAAACCCTAATTAACATTATAAATATCATTCTTTTCATTGTAAATGTACCAAGGGGGCGCCATTCAGTCTGTAATTTTGACTTTTTGTCATTTTGTAGCTCTAAAACGATTTCCCTTTGTAAGTTTCTTTGTTTCTATGAATTCAATTAGTGTTTTTATGCTTTTTACAATCATAAGAGGATAGAATCTTCAACTAAGGTTGAAGATGAAGCCTCACCATTGATTAGTTTTATATTTCTCATGTATGTTCATACATTTCCAACATTTATATATTGCAATTTAGTTATTTGATTAAATCCTTTTAATTGATTGTGTGATTATTTGTTTGATTAAACATTGGATATTCATTGTGTTTCATCCAACAAATACATCAAATCTTCTAATTGAAATTGGATATCCATTGTTTTTCGTAATTTTGACGAATACATTGGATGTTTTGCTCTCAGTTGGATATTCGGTGAGATTTGTAATTAGGATGAATTCATTGAATGTTTCAATAGATTAATTTTACAAAAAAAAAAAAAAAAAAGGATTAAATGCTTGTCAGACGTATGAAAAAAAAAAAAAAAAATTGAGAACGTATGCTTTAATTTGGTGAGGCAAATTATGTTGTTCACAATTACCTAACTAAATTACTAGGCAAATAATTATGTGTTTTACCCGCAAGTGCACGAGGTCAACACAGTAGTATAGTTTACAAATACAGAATCATTCCCACGAAGATTGCTGAATCTTGCTTAAAATCAATTCCAAAAGTAAACTAAAACAAAGATTGGGTTGAGTTGATAATGATAAAAAGGTAGGGCTTTGATATCCACCACTAATTATATTAAGTTAATATATCAATATGCCAATGTTTTGATCAAATTATGGCTATCTAATTTTTGTCAACCTAAGGGCATGGGTATATACTCTTTATGCTATAGATTTTCCTAAGCAACGAGTTAGGCATGGGTGTATACTCTAACTCTTTTCTTTCCTGAAGGATTTAGCATGGTATATACTAAGTTGTTCTTTAGAAAAGCATATGTTCTATGGAAATCGACAAACACATGAGGCCTAGGGCATGGGTGTATACTCCCGGTTCCCCATGTTGATTAACCCAAGAATTTGGTGTGGATATCTTTTGTTACTTATGTTAAACCCAAGACTCGGTCATCCAAATTGATTTAACTAACTAGTCCATACCACATGCATATGTTGATCAGGCACACACGTATGAGGAATTCATGCAAGCAGGTATTAATCAAGTTAAATAGCACAACAAGATCATCACAAAGGCACCTTGTTTTTAATTTCCCTTTTTAATTTTTTGTTATTTACACATATGTAGGGAGGCGTTCCGACACCCCATGGACCATGTTCTTTATGCCACGACCCTATCACCATGTTAGAGAATGTCCTTCAATAAGACAAATTTCTA
The DNA here is from genome assembly GCF_901000735.1 of Corylus avellana. Classification (NCBI taxonomy): domain Eukaryota; kingdom Viridiplantae; phylum Streptophyta; class Magnoliopsida; order Fagales; family Betulaceae; genus Corylus; species Corylus avellana. The sequence continues at coordinate 12,570,107 of NC_081546.1, read as the reverse complement.
ACAAAATTTTTGGGCATCAGAACACATCATTCTCTAGACCAGGGAACGGCCGCTATTTTGATTCATATAAACCAACATGGAGCCAACAGTCCAATCTCTCATGGCAAGCTCAACCTCCCAGAATTCATGCTCAACAATCTCATGGACTGCAACTTCACTCATATCAGCAATTCTATGATCATGCATATTTCTCTCAATCAGTTCCACAACAGCAATGTCAGGCTGAACCACCTTCTCTTATAGATATGGTAAATACATTGATTAAGACTACACAGCAAGCATCTGAGGAGATGAAGACCTACTTCAAACCGAAAGGCAATAGTCTCAAAGAAGAAGAAGCATATCAAGAGGAGCCATGTTCCACCTACTGGCCTCCACAATACCAAGAAGAGGTGCCATCTCCCATATATGATCATTTGAATTCTTCTCCACATCAACATTATCAAGAAGAACGACCTCCTCCCAAAAGGTCTACCTTAGAAGAAGCAGTTGCTGCTTTAGAAAAACAGTATGATGACTTTACAAAAGATGTGGCGGCTCATCTTAACCGCATGGAAGAAAGAGAGCAATCATTTGAATGGATGGAGGCCCACCTCAAGCAAAAATCAGATACACTTAAAGAAGAAGAAGAAGAAGAAGAAGAGTGTCAAAGTCAGTTGGTGGCCAATCCAAATAAGCATTACATGGAGGAAGAATGCACCTACTATCATGCGCAAGCTGTCACACTGAGGAGTGAAGAGGTGGTTGAAAATCCAGTGGAAGAGGGAAAGGAGGAGCGAACTGAAGTTCCACAGGAACCACATCAGGAAAAAGAAGAGAGCACTAAGATTTTTTCAACATTGGCTCTTATTTCTAAAACACCAAGAGGCCAAGAGAGAAGTCTGTTAGAGCTACCACATGAGCAAATTGAGGACATCAAGATAGAGAAGCTCCGTGAGTTTTCTTCTTACTTTATTCCAGTTCATGATTCCCCACCAGATGAGAAACTGTTTGAGAAAACTCAAAGTGGTCCACCCCGATCTATAGACATCGGGAATCACCTTGCAGCAGAAAAGATTCATTCCCTTTGGTGCAAGAGAAGGAAAGATTGGTGCTTCAAGTTTAAAGTATCAAAGTCTGGCTGAAGACGTTAAACTTAGCGCTCATGAGAGGCACCCTATAGTTTATCTTTTTATTTTGTTTTGTTTAGTGTGTTTTCAGTTAATTTTTTTATTTTTAGTTTTGTTCTTTTTACCTGTTTTTGTGTTCTCTTATTTTGCAGGAACAAGTGTGCTTCAATTCAAGTTTGGGGGTGTGCTATGAGCCATGCTTTCCAAGACTATGTCGTCCATCTCCCAGGTACACTTTTTCCTTTATTTAGACACATTGGGGACAATGTGTCATTTAAGTTTGGGGGTATGGGCACACATGTTGTTCACACACACTTTGCCCCAATTTCATGTTATTTGTTTTGTGTGTTTGTTTGTTTAATTAAATAAATAAATAAATTATGCATGTTCATGTTTACCCTAAAATTTCAAGTTAATCTAAAAGAATTATGGCTTGAATTCATTAGTGAGCTTAAAATTTTGAACACATCATCTGATAATAGGGCTTTTCAGTTTGGTTACTTGTTTAGGACAGTTGAAAAATCACATGTTTAATCTGATCACACAAGCACATTAGCACATAATTTGTGGGGTATGACATGAGGTCTAATGTGTGTGTTTCTGTATCTTGGATGAAATTGAATGACTTATTAGATGGGCACTTTGGCATATATATGATGAAAATAAATAAATAAATAAATATGATCATTGATAAGCTTTTCACTGAGTAACTGGACCTCTTGCTTCAAAGCATTGAGTGTTCACGTCAAAAGGTGAAAAATTTTGATTTGATCAATGTCATGGTTAGTTTGGTTTTATAGCCTCTTTGACTCGAGTTAGTAGCTCCTTAGGAGTGTCTCTACACCTAATGCCCTAAAATCATCTGGTTTGGGAGTCATTGACTTAACACTCGCTACATGAGTCAATTAGAAAGCTTAAGGGAACCAAACATTGCACAACCTGATGAAAAAAAAAAAAAAAAAGAAGACAAAGAAAAATATGCCATTGGTGTTCATTCTAATAGGGATTTCAATGAATTTTGAGAGATGGAGACATTACATGTTGGAAAGATTTGGAAGCCTCATAATTTTGTGCTAAGTTCACTTCACACTATTTTCAAACTTGTGATGTTTTAGCATGTCCTTTGTAAGTAATTGAACTTTGAAATTCCAATTCATTGCGAAGATGGAGTTCATCTTTTTAAGCTTGCTAATGAATGAAAATCATGATCTTGAAGTGATACTTAATTTTTGGGGATAACATGAACTGTGCATGATGTTTGTGGGTAACATTTCCGGAAAACTCTCACGAGACTTCACTCGTCCTCTAGAGAATTCCTAGGGGTTTAAAAGGCTTGTTGCCTATGCTAAATGCAATCGTACATCCCACGAAAGATGGATTTATCTTTTTATTTTATGTTTTTCATTGTCTTTAGTTTTGTATTGCTAAAGGACTAGCAATATGTAAGTTTAGGGGTGTGTTAAGTGCCAAAATATTCATATTTTTAGCCCTTAAGCTTATGTGTGTTAATTCCTTAATATTGTTAATCTATGTTATTTAAGTTCATTTTTTCTATTTTTCATGCTTTTGTAGGCTTTTGGAAGAAAATGAAGTAAATCTGGAAGATTTGGGCTCAAAGAGAGAAAATGGGAAAAGTTGGAGCCCCTAACAGTGCGATCGAGCGCACTACCAAAGAAGACAAAGCATGAAGCGGCCACGAGCGATCGAGGGCACAACAGAAGAGGCTCGATCACAGACGTGCAATCGAGCGCACACGGGTTGCGATCGATCGCACCCGTGCGCAGTAGACACATTAGAGCCGCGACCAGAATGCTATTATTTCCATATTAGGGTTTTTCAACTCCCAATTGTAATAGGATTAAAACCCTACGAAATTTCTAGGTTTACTAGTTTGTCAAGGACTTCTAAAGCCTTATAAATAGACCTTTAAACCTCAAGAATAATTATCCTTGGAAGAGGCACAACTTTAGGGGAAGGAATTGGAGGCTACCTTTCGGTTCTTTCTTTCCCTTCTCATTTTAGTTTTATTTTAATTATGTGTAACTAACTCTTAAGGAGGGCTAGATTGAAGCCATAATTATGTTTATTTAATATTTCAATATTGGCGCATTTGTGATAATCATATTGTGATGCTTAACTTGATTAATGCCTATTTTTTTGAATTTCTCATATGTGTATGATTGGCTATTATATGCATGTGGTATGGACTAGTTAATTAAATCAATTTGGATGACCGAGTCCAGGGTTTAATAATAGTAACAAAAGAAATCCACACCGGATTCTTGGGTTAATCAACATGGAAAACCGGGAGTATACACCCATGCCCTAGGTTCCGTGTGTTTGTCGATTTTCATAGATTTTTGCTTTCTTAAAGAACAACTTAGTATACACCCATGCTAAATCTTTTGAGAAAGAAAAGAGTTAGAGTATACACCCATGCCTAACTCGTTGCTTAGGGAAATCAATAGCTTAAGGAGTATACACCCATGCCCTTAGATTCACAAACATTAGACATTCATAATATGATTGGATCATTGGCATATTGATATATTATCTAAATGTAATTAGTGGTGGATATCAAAGCCTACCTTTTTATTATCATCAAATCAAAAATCAATTTTTGTTTTGTTTTACTTTTGGAATTTAATTTTAGACAAAATTTAGCAATTCTTATGGGAATGACCCCGTACTTGCACATTATACTACTATGTTGACCCCGAGCACTTGCGGGTAAAACATCCAATTATTTGCCTATTAATTTAGGTAGGTAATTGTGAACAACACTTATCAATGAAACCAGGAGGCTGCTCCATGTAAACTTCTTCAATTAAGTACCCTTGTAAAAAGGCATTTGAAACATCAAGCTGTTTAATTATCCTATCAAAATTAACAGCTAGAGCACGGATGACTTGAATAGTGGATGGTTTGATAACTGGATTCAATGTCTCAGTGTAGTCCACCCCACTCCTTTGATCAAACCCTTTGGCCACCAGCCTTGCTCTATATCTCGCTACACTCCCATCAGCTTTTCGTTTGATTTTGAAAACCCACTTATTTTTTACAACATTATGGTGAGAGGGTCTAGGGCATAGAGTCCAAGCGTTATTGGTCTGTAGGGCATCATATTCTTGTTGCATAGCCTCCATCCATCTAGAGTCAGTTGCAGCCTGGCGATAAGACACTGGTTCCAAACCAAGCAAATTGGTGTGATAAAGTTTGAAATCTGGAAAGGATTTGGGTTTTAAGGACCCAGTTTGGGACCTTGTGGTCATGGAGTGTGTTGGTTGGTGTATTGGTGAGGGGTAAGGGGTAAGGTAGCAGGGACAGCAAGAGTGGAAGGTTCATGAATGATGGGTGTAGGTGTGGGACTGGTAGGTAAATTGTTGGTAATAGGATTGATGTTTGCTGCAGTGGTAGGCGATGGGGAAGCTGAGGTTATAGCTATTGGGGTTTGAGTTGTAGGTTGAGTTGATCTAGGTGGTGATAAGAGTGCAAAAGATGGATTTGTGTCAAGAGGAGTAGAAGCGGTAGTAGGGTCAAAATCAGTAGGAGAATAAAAATTGAGAGGTAAAGAAACTGGAAGTAATAGAAAGGCATCACCTTGTGCATTTACCTTGGATGGAAATTGTGTAGTGGCTTGATCTTTGGCAAAGAAGGAATCTTCATTGAAGATGACATGCTTAGACAAATAAGCCTTGTTGGTCATTGGATCTAGACACTTGTAGCTAGCATAATTGTAACCTAGAAAGATGCAAGGTTTGGACCTATATTCTAACTTATGCAAGCCATAGGGTCTAAAAAGAGGATAACAAAGACAGCCAAAGACTTTGAGCTTTTGATAATCTGGATCCCGATGGTAGAGTTTGAAATAGGGTGACTGATGGTCCAACACAGGAGTAGGTAATCTATTTATTATATAAATTGCAGTGAGGAATGCATCAACCCAGTACCTATTTGAAAGTTTGGAGTGTACTAAGAGAGTGAGTCCTGTTTCAAGAATATGCCTAAGTTTCCTTTCAGCTAAGCCATTTTGTTGTAAGGTGTACGGACAAGACTTTCTGTGTTGAATTCCATTCTTGATGAAGAAAGATTGAAATTGGTTGGAGGTGAATTCTCCTCCACCATCAGATTGAAACTGTTTGATTTTAGAGGTGAATTGATTTTCAACAAGAAGCTTGAATTTGACAAAATTTTCAAAAACTTCAAACTTATGGTGAAGTGTATATATCTAGGTGAACCTAGACCAGCCATCTACAAATATAGCATGATACTTATATCCACTAACAGATTGCACAGGAGAAGTCCAAATGTCACTATGTATTAAATCTAAGGGTTGATGAAAGATGCGACTAGAGGCATGAGAGGGCTGTTTTTTGCTTTTGCCAAGTTGATAGGAAACATAAGATGCAGTTTTATTGAAATTGAAATTAGAAACAGGAAAGGAATTGTCTTTAACAATTCAATTGACAATATCCAAAGATGGATGTCCTAATCTAGAATCCCACCCTAAAGAGGTGGTCTTTATTCCTATGAAAGTTGTAAAAGTCTTGTGTCTCTTGTGAAGATTCCCTCCTAGCCAAAGTGGATACAAGCCATTTTCACTCCTCCCCTCCAAGAGTGTTGCATGGGTCAGCAGGTCCTTGATGTAATAATGAGATGAAGTTAGAATGAAGTAGCAGCAATTATCGTGGCAGAATTTTTGTATAGAAAGTAAATTGGCAGATGCTTGTGGACAATGCAAGATATTATTTGATAAGTGTCAAATATTCCATATTTGGACCCCTTTATATATATTAGTTAACCCTTTAGTTGTGTCGTTATTTAATGTTTTGTGTTAGTTTTGTATTTTTAGTATTTTGTAGGTCATTGAAGAAAACCTACAGATTTAAAGGAAAAAATGCAAAGTTTGGAAGAAAGCATACTTTGAGAAGACCTAGATGATGTGGTTAAGTTTAACCAAATCCAAGAAAATGTTAAATCGGATTAAAGATCAAATTGGATTAAAGTTCAGATTTGATAAAATTTCGGATTGGATTCAAATTCAGATTCTGTACACATCTCAGTATTTTAACCATAACTTTCCGCTCAAATATCGGATTGAAGTTATTCAAGTGTCATTGGAAAGCTAACTCAAAATACTACAGTTCATTGTGAAATAGGATTTTCCTAATTCGAATGGTTACTATGCCAAAATTGCCCCGTAATAAAAGGACACAAATCTGGACGAATCCTATTCCGATTTCAGACTTCTATTTTGACTGGGAGACAAACCTCCGAATTATCTACGTTTAATAGGGCTTCTAGGACTTCCCTAAGCGTATAAATAGACTTCTTTGCATTCAAAAAAAGATATATAATTCCATAGATTAGTTTTAGGATACAATTTGGAGACAAAATGTAATCCACAGCTTTTCTTTTAGTTCAGTTTTTCTTTAGGTTTAGGTTTAGGTTTTAGTTTCATAATCATATGGAGATAAATTCTCAACTAAGGTTGGGGATGAAGCCTCACCGATGAAGAACAACATCGCTTTATTGTAAGTTTTTATTATTTCGATTTTATTGGTTTATTATGTCAATTGATTTATTTCTTTTCAATATGTGGCATGATTCTTGGATATCTTGTTGTGATTCAAAGATACAACTGATGATTTAGGATAATTTCACATAATTGATTGCTTGGTTTTTAACTCATAAAAATTGGATATCCCTTGTAATTTGTTCTACGGATACATCTGCTGTTTCAATTAAATTTGGATTCCTTTTGTGATTTGGTCAATATACATGGGATGATTTTGATTAATTCTTTGAAGCATAGTAAAACATACATAAGATTTAAATTGTGAGAACTTCGGATTAATATTCATGAATATAAAATATGTTGTTGTGATTTGGTGAGTGTAGATTCAGCATCCTTAGCGCCTTTATCTATTGATTTACTTAGTTTATTTAGTTTATATTTAGTCTTTTAATTTTCAAAACCAAAATCAAAACCCTTTTGGAACTAAGTTAGGATTTAATTAGTTTAGATATAAATTGCTTTTTCAAGAATACAATTCTCTATGAGATCGACCTTGCACTTGTAATCCATTAACTACAATCGATTCATAGACTTGCGAGTTAAATAAATTTGCACAACATTATTCAATTTAAAAGAGGAATGAGAGGTTTGTAAAAGGGCAGAACCAGTGTTCTCAATTTGAAGTCCAGTGCCATTGCCTACTGCAACCTCCCTAGTCTGCTTGAATTTGCAAATTTTCAAGTTAGTTGGTTATGTGTGCATTGGCTCCACTATTTGCCAACCATTGCTCCTCATAGGTTGAGTTGGGATGAGCAACCATGGCTGCTAGTTGTGTAGGTGGATTTTTGCCCTGGAATGCATAGTCCACCCTGTGGAAGCAGTCAACTACCAAGTGACTTGTTCTACCACAGATTTGATAGGGTGCTCTGGAGCCATGAGAGAAAGAATTCCTTTACTGCAAGGGGCCTTGAATTCATCTGCCTGTTCCCCTGGTTGTTATGAAATTCTAGTCCTCAGGTATACTGTTGCTACTGATGGTTACCTTGAGGAGGGCCTCTATTGAATTATTGAGGTCCGCGGTTTTATTGCTAAAAGTATGGTCAGGAGGATGAAAAACCATTCCTTGGTCAAGGTGTGAAACCTCTTGGTGAAAACATGGATTGGAAAGGTGGCCTGCCTTTTGATAGTTGGGAATGTACAGGTCTCTAAGCAGTGAGGGCAAAGGTGGAGTTGTTTACTGCTTGCTGTTGCTGCTACTGTTGTTGTTTGAGAAGCATTTCATGGCTGAGGAGTTCATCTTGGAAGTCTTCAAAACTGATCTCATTTGCTCTGGTGTGAAGTGAGTGGGTTGTGATGAAATGAGTGAAGGAAGGATTCAATCCATTTAGGATTGAGGAGATGAGTTCTTCATCTGGTATGGGATTACCTGCTGCATTTAGCTAATCTGCCAGGACTTTGGCAGATTGCATATAGTCTGCACACATCTTTGGACCTTGGGAGAGACTCTGCAGTAGCTTTTTCAAGTGGGAGATTCTAGATTTGGACTTTGAGGCAAACTTGGTGGCCAAGGAAGTCCAAGCCTAGTGTGAGGTGTTCAGCCCATACACTGTGGCTAAAACCTTTTCTAAAAGAGATGCTGTAATGATACTAAGAAGGTATTGATCCCTCTTGTTCTAGGTAGGGAATTCTGGATTGGGAATTTCTTTCCTTGCTTCATCAGTGATTGTCTTTGGAGGGCATGGTTCTGACCCATCCACAAATCCCATTAGATCATGGATTTGAAGGATTGGGTTGATTTGTGTTAACCAGCTTGTATAGTTTCTAGACTCGAGTTTTATGAGTGAATTCTGTGTGGTGTTTGGTGGGGTAAACGAAGGAATACTTGAGCATGCCATTGATAAAAGAGAAAACTTGTTTGAGAGGAATATGGCATTGGCCTGTTATGGCTCTAATACCATGAAAAACTTTGAGAAGGTTTATTCAAAGTTAATAAACTTACAAGTACAATGTAGTAGTATATATACTACAGCTTGACCTAATGCAGAACATAATCAAAAAAATATTACATAGGATTCTATAAACTAAACAAATCTACTAGCATCTTTCCTTGTTGTCCAAGGTACTGCCTAATTGTCCAACTTGCCCTCTAGAATATATTAGATCACAGGCTGTATCCTTGGGGAAATCTTCTCTATGTGCTATCATAGGTGGAGACAGTGCTATCATAGGTGGATGCCAAAAATCTTTCCATATTGGTTCAGATTTACTACAGCTGCGGGATGGACTTGCGCTCCATCACATTAGGCTTGTGCTCAAGCGTAGTCGGACTTGATTCTCGACTTTCTTCTCTGTTAGTGCGCTCGATGCTGCGCTCGAGCGCACTCGACCTGCACTCAAGCTCTTGATAGCTTGATGTACTTTAACATAATCATCATCATTTCTCAAGTTTCTTTTCTTAAAATGGAAACTTTCCCAAATATAAACTTATAGTATTTAGAAAGCATTTAAAAGAAATATAAGCTTTCTAAATAATTCATTTAGAAATTTTTCATGCGTGCAACATATCTCCATGATGGTAAATAAAATAATTATTTACAGTTTAATACAAGAATATATATATATATAGCATGACATTAAGTAATTTTAGAAGGGGTAGTGAATTTACTTACCTTTAGACTGAAGCTATGAGCAGTCTTTAAACTGCTAATTAACCAACTTGAAAAAAATATCTTCTTGTTCCATTCTATTTATTCACAACTAAATTAATAACAATTCACAAAAATCAATTAACTCTCCACTGCCCAACAGTCAACTAACAAGACTTTAAACATCAAACCCCCAAAATACCACTCACTGGTTCTTCCAAAAATTGACACCCAGCAATCAAGAACAACCCATTCGGCTAAGCCTCAAGAAATCTAACCAGTAATTACCAAAATCAAATACTCCAATCTACTCCTTTAGTGAAGTTAATCCATTAAAATCCAACCCAAAATATCTTGAAACTCAGCCCAAAAATAGAGAATCAATTCCCAAAACTAATTCAAAATCCTTAAGAGTGAAACCACTCAATATCATCCTGATTAAATCAAAAGGTTCTCATCTAAGACCCATTACTCAACTTAAAATCAAATACCCATAGCTAAAGGAAGAAAAATTTACCTTTGAAGAACTCATTTTTATTATTCTGCAAATCTCTCTCTTGGCCATCTTCTCAATCTCTGTTTCTCCCCCTCAGCATATCACCCTCTTTTTCTTTTTCATGCTTCTCTGTCCATCTCTCACTCTATTGCAACATCTCTATCCCCCTGTCTCATCTTTCTTACATCTATAAGGCTCCCTCTCTCTATCTTCTCGTTTCTTGCTCTCTGTTAGGTAATAAAGCAATGAAAGTAGGTGAAGTGAAGAAAATGAAAAGAAAAGTCCAAGCTGCTTCGTAAAAGAAGGAAGGAAGAAAAATGAAAGGAGTAATGAGTGGTACTAAGTCGCGTTGGGGAAAGCGGGGGAAGAGAGGGGTTGATGTGTTGATAGAAAAATGAGAAAGGAAGAAAATAATGGGTGGGGGCTTCATAGAAAAAGAGAAGAGAGTGTGGAAATAGAGGAATAAATAAAGGAAAAGAAAAAAAATGGTGTGCATTATACATGAAGAGGTCTGGTCCTATATAATAGGATATGAGCATTATTAACAACACCTTAGGCCCAATCCTTATTAAAATTATATCTAATCTCATCTAAAAATTCTCACACCCTTCTTCTTTTGCTAACACCAAATCAGCTATTCCTCAAAGCTAACTTTCATTCAAATGTATAATATATATCATTATACCATCATATCTCTTAAAGTCACCAACTAAATTATCAAGCTATAATCTATCCTAAACCTTAGGATGTAATGATCTCAAATAAAAATTCATTCCTACAATACTCTTATAATCCATAAATTCTTCAATAACAAATCTCATTACTTAATATAAATACTAAAATAATATTATCTTCAAATTAATATCTATAAATGAGGATTTTAAATCTGAGGTGCTACAAGAGACCTCCAAAAATGGTGATTTTTGAGGCAGTCTAATGAAATGTTCATATGTTGAATTTAAATACACTCCTCTTCATGCTTTTTAATATGTCTAATAACTTATTTCGAATAATGGCGATGACTTTTGGAAACTCCTTCACGCAGTGAATCCATCGATTGAGGACTTTAAGAATCATACCTTGGATATTAATAACCCACAATCATATCAATCGTTAGTTTCAACAATGCAATCATCTAAATGGGGGTAAATATGTATTACATTTCAATGACACAAATATTATAAATTTAATTTAGTGTCAAACACTTTTCTAGTACTTGTGGTTTAATGAATTTATTTTTTACCACCTTGGTTTTATTCGTACCGTAGATGGTACTTCGCTTAAGGATATATAAAAATAGAGATGGTCCCTCCATCCATAAAACTAACGGAATCCACTTCAAACCAATCAAAAATTACCATGTGGCAATATGCATCATTAAAATTTTTTTTTAAAAAAAATAGAAAAGTAAAAAACTAAAAATATTAAAATAAAACTAAAAAAATAAAAAATTGGAAGAGGTAGCTTGAGCCACCCTCCATGGCCAGCTAGGGGGTGGCTGAACCACTCTAAAGGGCCTTGAGGGTGGCTCGAGTCAACTCCCAAATGGCCAAAAGAGAGAGAGAGAGAGAAAAAAAAAAAAACAAAACAAAAACAAAAACAAAAATTTAGAGGTTGGCCTAACCACACCCTAGGGCAATGGGGGTGGTGTGGCCACATATTGGTCATATAGGGGTAGCCGACTCACCCCCTTGGCTCGGGGTGGTTCGGCCGCCCCCAAGGAGCCAATCCTCTAAACAAATTTTTAAGGGTTGGCCTTTTAGAGCATTCCCAGCAGACTCCCTATAAGGGAGTCTGTTCCCTAAATTTAGGGAATATGTCTAAAAAATTACAAAAAACGTCTCACAGCAGATTCCTTATATGGTTCCTTAAACCATCAGCTGCTACAGTTGAACCCAATGTTTTGGGTTCAACTGTAGCGATCCAAAGGATTATTAAATTAGAAAAAAATATTCTCTCTCCTCTCTCCTCTTGTCTCACGTCTCTCTGTGACCTCTCTTTCTCTCTCGCTCGCACCACCAAACGGTAAACGAGCAGCAAAGCATTCAAATCAAAGAAACCCAAACCGATCAAACCAGAGATTTCAGACCGTTGTTTCAACTTTTAATTGATCAAACCAAAGAAACCCAAAAATCTCATAAAGTTGTGGTTAAAAAATAGCAAAAATTAGAAACCCAGAAATCAAATCAAACCAAAGAAACCCATAAATCAAATCAAAGACACAAGGCATCAAGGCATGTGCATGCCGATTGGGTCGCAGTTGGATGGGATCGCGTTGTGCGAAGGGCTGGAGTCGCTGTTGATAAAGAACTCGGCGGACTTGGACGACATGAGGTTGATAGCCACCGCGAGGGGGTGTTGGAAATTGAAGAAATTTGAGGTGGTTGGGTGCAAGAGGATCACAGGGACGGGAGTGAGGACATTAGCTTCCTTGTTGGGAGGAGAAGAAAAGGAAGAAATCACATAAAGAAGAAATGGGCTGCTGCTGGAAGGGAAAGAAAGGAAAGAACGAAGACGGAGATGAGATGAGAGAGAAAAAGAAAGGTTAAATTAAAGGAATAAAATATAAAAAAAGGTAAAGTAAAAATAATAATATTTTAATAATATAGGGAAGCATTAAGAGAAGCTATTGGGGTGCAAATTGACATAGGGAAGCAAAAAGTAGTTTGGATCCTTAAACTTAAGGAAGATGACCGGGTAGCTGCTGGGAATGCGCTTAGGGGTGACAAGAACCACTCCTTCTATTTTTTTTTTTTTTTAAAATGAGGCATAGGGCCACATGTTAGTTTATACAAATTGCCTTATTCAGTATGTCAAAACTAGTCCTAATATTCCTTTCATATCACAAAGGTTTGGTTTGAAAAAAAAAAAGAAAGGATTTTCTAAGAGTTGTAGGCGTTTTCGTCATGAAAATGTCATGGCGAATCATGACTTTATGTGTGCTTAAGTCTTTGTAAGCTTTTGTCATAAAGACGTTAGGTATCTATCATAATGACACACTTGGATTGATTTTTCCTTTTGATGTGTTCATTGGGTTTCCACTTCATAACAAAAATACTTGTGTTACGATTGTGAATCTGTGATGTTTTTCCATTGAGTATTGCTTTTTTAACTTTATGCGTATTTATAGTTGATTGCTTGCTTTGGGGTTTGAACTTGGTCCCGTGTTCTAACAACATGGATCTCCGTAAATTTATGGATAGAAGCTGGACAAATGGACTATCTTCGTTTTTAGCCTTAAGAGGTACCACCTACAATACGAATTGAAATCTACCTAGACGTTTGTAAGGTTATTAAACCAAAGGGGTACCCATTCAATCAATCTATTCCAATTTTCATTATGTGATATCAAACTTATGGAATAAATTAAGTATTCCTCTTGTGTTACTATTACACCCATTACCATTAACAATCACCGATATACCACGGCATTTACAATTGTAACACATAATTTTGTAAGCTATACCGTTCTCATTAGTTGCGCGTGTGAGCCCTTTTGCCCCTCGTCGAGAAACCTTGTATCTATTGATTTAGTTGCAAGTATACCAGATTAGCGTGAGTATTGTGCTTTGCTCTCCTTCTTATTAAGAACCCAGGCCCAAATCCCCAAAAAAAGGCCACAATATACATATACATTCGCATATATTTACAACTAATATTTTATGTTTTTGAGTAAAGTTTATTTAATCCCTTTAAATTATCACCCTAATGATAATTTACTTTTCAAACTATCAATTGCGACAATTTACCTCCCAAATTACCAAAATAATGACAATGTACCCTCTAATGCTTGAAAAAAAAGTTTAAATTTTAGTATTTTGTTTTTATTTTAGTAAGAGAATTTCGTTATTTTGTTAAAATTGAGAGTACATTGTCATTGTTTTAGTAGTTTAGAGGGTAAATTGTCGCAATTGATAGTTTAGGGGGTAAATTGTCATCGGTGTGGCAATTTGAAAGGGTTAAGTGAACTTTATCCTATCTTTTATACACTTATACATTTATGAGGTAAAAGTATCCCTACCTTCTTAAACTAACATTCAATATTTCAATTTAAATATTTCCCGAATTAAAGATTCTATTAATACTCTCTCAAACTAATAATAAAAAAAAAAAAAGAGATTGTACTTTAGTCATTTTGTTTTACAAAAAGACAAAAATATTCTTTAAATTATTTCAATAAAACAAAAAACTACCCTATAAATTAGCAAAAAAGGAAAAGGTCATGTAACCCACTGTAGTGTCCTGGGTCTCGCAAAGACCCACGCCACACCAATCTGTTACCACTTTACTTATTTATTTATTTTGTAATTTTTATTAATGATATTTTTATCATTCTGAGAGAAATTGTAAATTTTTGATAATTTGGGTGAAGGACGTTGAAGCAATTTTTAGTATTAGTTTGATGAGTATGTCTACTTTTCTTTAAATATTATAATAATAATTAAATTAGGGCAAAATAGACTTTTGGCCAAAATTTTGGTGTCGGCGCGGCTGGCGCCTATTAAAATTCACCCGCGCCTCTCCAAATTCCTCAAAATTTTGTTTCTGTTCAGTTCCCTCCCTTCATTTCTCTTCATTTCTCCTCCCTTCTCTCACGAATGCACTTCTCTGTTCGTCCAAATTTCGTTCTCGCAGAAATCACTCACCTTCCTGCTGTCAGCCCCTCTCAAAAGGCTAGGAATCTTGTCGTGGGAGCACTAATCACTGCTCCTTTGTTTTGGCTTCTGCTGCTGTATATGTAGCAGAAGAAACAGATTTTTTACATGCGATTGTGCCGAATAAGACCTTCGCGTTGCCGATTGGTGTTCGGCTTGTGTCTTGTTATGGAGGGATCTGCGTTGCTTCTACGCCGTTGCGGCCAGTCATGCTTCGTCCGCTTATGGTAAATTCTTCGTCGTAGCTTCGTTTTTGTCTCGGTTTTGGATTTGCATTGAATTGGGGATTCTGAAGTAGGGTTTTGTCTGTGGTTGATTCTTTACTTGAAATTTAATATAAGTTCTTGTGTGATTTGAATTTTTGGGGGAATTGTTACTGTTTTCGGACACAGTTCTTTTTTTTTTTTTTTTTTTTTTATAAGTACATTACAAACCCGCAAAACTACAACAAACAAACAGAAAGATTATGTTCCTCTCCGCTAACAATCGTAGAAGAATTGAAAGGGGAAGAGGAAAAGGGAATGCTGCCAGAGTGAGATTTGGCTGCGGCCCAACGTGCCAAATAGTCGGCACAGAAGTTTGCACTTCGGTGAACCTTTCTAGCTTCCCAAGAGGAAGCAAAGGGAATAGAGTCTAAAATATCAGAGATGACAGAAGAGATCCTCCAGTCTGGAGAAGAATCTAAATGACGAAGAGCTAGAATAACCACATCAGAATCTCCTTCTAGTATAAAACGATCAAGACGAAGCGAAGATGCTAAGGAAACCGCAAGACGGGCTGCCAAGGCTTCTCCCAAATTTGGAGAGCATGATGGACTGATCTGGGAGATCATTGCAATAATATGGCCTTTAGAATCACGACAAACTGCTGCCTGAATTTTCTGATCTGCTGACATCTACCATACAAATTTCTAAAGCGTTCTATGCAGATCTTTACAAGTACACTTAAAAAGAGAGGAAAGTTTTTTACAAATATATCCATTGTACATCTCCCTAAAATTCAACCCATGTTAACGTACATGGGTTTGTCATGCCTCTGTCTCTGTTGAGTTGCAAGGAAGTCTATGAGAAGTAGATATGCATTTTAGGGTAAAAGAAATAGAACAAGAAGTGCAGAAAGAAAGAAAACCTTAAGAACTACGGGCCATTTGGTTTGCGGAATAGACTTTGGTATGGAATGACTATTTCTATGGAATAGTCCATGTTTTGTTTAGTAAGTGTCTATTCCTATGACTAATTATTCTCGTGGAATCGCTAATCTCTTATACACATGAATAGTTATTCCTCTAAAAAATGAGAGGTATAGCTATTCTTTAAGGTATTGACAATTTTTTCCAAAAAAATAATATATATATATATATTTTAAGTTTCTGTTCACCTTAAATTTGTTTTTTATTAAAAAAAAAAAGAAAAAACCTAGAATTGTAGGGGTGGCCGGCCACCAGCTATAGGACCTGGGGGTGGTCGCACCACCCCCGGTGGAAAATGTCATGGGTGGTGTTTTTGGTAATTTTGGTTCAATTTCAATTAAAATACATATGTTGTTACCAAACTATGGAATATGAATAACTATTTCATTCCACTTTCGTCTATTCCTAGTAATAATTATTCATTTTTTTAATGAAATACCCAATCCACAAACCAAACAAGGCCGTAGATTGGATGTGGCTTGTCAAGGTTTGTATTATGGGAACTGTTGTGTAGATTCTTGAACATAGATTAAATGATGAGTTCCAAGGTCATCCTAAGAAACCAGTATTCACAACTCTATGGTGAGTGCTTGGTACATTGGAAATAGATGTTAGTGTATATATGTCATCATGTGTCTTTCATGTTTTGAAGGAAAAACCAGCATTTAACTTGTAGATCTTATAAATAATAGGAGAAATGGAAATTTTCTTAGTGAAGATAACAATTGATTGCACATCGAGCTTTGGATTGACAATGCTTTCACGATGAATAATGGGGGGTCAAAGTGACTCATTGATGGTCTAGTAGGGGGTCACTTTGATGCCTAAGTCAATGATTAAAAGGGAAAGTACGCTGAGAAAATAAGAGATTTTGGCTTGGATAAAAAATGAGTGTACCTGTGAAAGGTTTAGCTCATTTCCTTTTATAGTGTATCCTGCACATAGTTGTTTTAGGGGAGGTTTGGGATTTACTAGAATTTGATTTTGTGGCCCCCACTCACTTAGCTCATTCTTCTATCGTTCTCTAGTTGTAATAGAATGTCAATAATCCAAGTGGTAGGGGTTGGGATATTGTGGAAGCAGCTCTTCTTGGTCCCCCCCTCCCTCGCGCGCTTGCTTATTCTTGATAGGTTTGGTCTGGCCGTCCTAACTAATTCTAGGTTTGGCCGGCCTTAATATCATTAAACATGGCCTGCTTGATACAACAAACGTTTGGCTAGCTAGTGATTCATGTTGCCACTAGGCCTGGCTTAAGGTCATACTAAAGGTGGGTTAGTTGATTGCATATTGAGCTCCAAATCAATAATGCCTGGAAGATAAAGAACAAAGAGGAGTCAAAGTGACCTGTTGGTGGTCCAGCAGAGGGTCACTGTGAAGCCTAAGTCAATGATGGGCTTTGAAAGGGAAATTAAGCTGAAAGAACAAAAGTGTTTGGCTAGGATAAAAAATTAGCATAGCTCTCAACAGTTTAACTAATTTCCTTTTATAGTTTTCCCGTGCATAGTTGTTTTTGGAGAGTTTTGGGGTTTACCAAAATTTAATTATGTGTCCCCCACTCCCTTAGCTCATGCTTCCATCATTCTTTAGGTGTAATGGAATGTGGTAATCCAGATGGCAGTTCTAGGGTACTATGGAAGTAGCTCCTCTTGGTGTAGGTATGGTTGGCCTTAATATCATCAATTTTGGCCTAGATTCTTGTTGGCACTAGGCTTGACTTAAGGACATACGAAAGTTGGGCCGGTCCAACAACTATGAGGATGCCAGTTGATCGCACACCAAGCTCTAGATGTATAATGCTTGCAAGATGAAGAACAAAGAGGGGTCAAAGTCACCTGCTAGTGGTCCAGCGAAGGGTCACTCTGATTCCTAAGTTAGTGATTGGTTTTAAAAGGGAAAGTAAGGTGAGAAGACAAGATTGTTTGGGTATGATAAAAAATGAGCGCACCTCAACGATTTAGCCCATATCCTTTTATAGAGTGGTCATTACGCATAGTTGTTTTGAGGGGAGCTTGACAGAATTTGAGTTTGTGGCCCCTCTCGCCTTAGCTCATGCTTCTGTCATTCTCTAGATGTAACAGAATGCCAATAATCCAGGTGGTAGGGGTTGGGATACTATGGAAGTAGCTCCTCTTGGTGCCCCCTTCTGCCTGCTTTATTCTTGATAGGTTTTGTCTTGCCGTCCTAACAAATTTAGATTTGGCCAACCATAATATCATCAAAGCTTGGCCTGCTTGATACAACTGACGTTTGGTCGGCTAGTGAATCTCGTCTCCTCTCGGTCTGGCTTCAGATCATATGAAAGGTGGGCCGGTCCAATAACTATAGAAGCCTAGTTAAGAAGAGGTTTACTATATGGTACACTAGTCGTCCTCCATTCTTACATTTGGTTGAGTACAATAATTTGACATGGGAATTTGTAGCCATCAGCTAAAATGTTTTTGAACTTTTTGTCGTCTTACTCTTTAAGGAGTCGAAATGGTGTATTTATGACGCGCGTGCATGTCTGGCCATTGAAGGGACTTAAAAGGTTGCCATTTTATCCAATAGAGTGATTCGACAACAATTGTTTTCTAGATTCTTTGTTGGAGAAACTCGTTTTACTCGTAGGTGAGTCACAACCTTTAAGTTTATGTCGCGAATTCCTGAATTCCTTTTCCATTTCCTTTGTCATTTTCAAGGGCATAATTTTGTTCCTGCCCTCCTCACTGTCGCAGCTTTTATACTGTTTTACCATACTTTGTTGTTCCATTCTCCAATGGCTAATAGACGTCAAGAAGGGTATGAAGAAACAGTGCCCCTCATGATATGTAAGGAAACTGGACCCTCTAGGTTTAGTGAAGAATTAGGTCCTTCTAGGGTTTGTAAGGAAGCAGAGCCCTCTGTGATGGATTCTAATTAGGGGACTTAATCATCTTTGTTGAATCTTCATGACGATTCTAGCGATTCAAAAGAAGTTGACACTATCGCCTATGATGTGCCGATGGGCGATGATGGGTGGCAAGTCATAAAAGAAAAATTAGTAGATGATTTACAGCAGAAGTATCAATTTAATTCGGTACTTCTTGATGTGCAACCTAGGGATGAGAGGGCGTCTTCTATTACCCTTTTAAGGGCTTTATAAATGCACCACTTCGAATCCTCGATGACCAAGATACCAAAAAGTTTGAATCCAAACAAAACTAACGACTATAAATTCCCATATCAGATTATTGTATTCAATCTAATGTAGGAATGTGGGACAACTAGTGTAATATATAGTAAACCTCTTTTAAATTAGGCCTTCCATAGTTATTGGGTTGGCCCACTTTTGGTAATGACCTCAAGACAGGGCCAATGGCAACAAGAATCACTAGCCGACCAGTCGTCAATTGTATCAAGCAGGCCAAGCTTGATGATATTAAGGCTAGCCAAACGTAAATTTGTTTGGATGACTGAAGCAAACCTATCAGGAATAAGTAGACGCAAGGGGGGCACCAAGAGAGGTTGCTTCCATAGTATGTCAACTCCTTCCACTCGGATTACTAGCATACCGTTATAACTATAGAATGACGGAAGCATGAGTTAATGGAGTGGGGACCACTACTCTTTCCTTTTACTTGGTGTGGGAGACAAGAAATCCAAGTCTAACTTGGAATAGGAGACCTACTTGTAGTAAGAATATTGGAGACCTACGGTTCTCTTAATGCACCGACTTTTGGCCTTAAATAAAGGCTCATATTCAGCCTTTGGATGACACATTAAACAGAGCCTCACATCAAGGTGGGCTGCTGGAAGTCGGTGCACATTGTGCCATAGCTTCTTGTGATTTTTCAGCAACGTGGAAAATCAAAGAGAGCATTCTTCTTGGTTTTAGTCGTGTCGTACGGGGTATGGGCAGCAAAGAAAACAAGAGAGAAATAGCCGAACAATGAGAGAAAAATATAAGAGACCACCCGCCATCGTATACCAGCAAAAGAAAAGGCGTTAGTATTCCTGTCTTTTGTTTTCTCCTTTGAGAATAATCTCTATTGTGTGATAGTAAGATTTGGGTGTATTGGGGTTTTGGGTCTGAGTGATTTTTTCTCTACTAAATTTTTGTACTCCATCTTTCATAGTGAATTTCTTCGTGATCGCCTCCGCCAGTGGACGTACCTCACATTGAGGGAACCAATTAAATCTTTGTGTTATCTTGTGTGTGATTGTTCTCGCCTTATTTAATCGTAATGGTTATTGTGTTGTTTTTTGCACAACAAGTGGCATCAGAGCTCAGGTTCAAGAAATCAAATTGATGGCAAATATGGCGAGTACCAAGTTTGAAGTGGAGAAGTTTAATAGGAAGAATAATTTTTCTCTTTGGCATAGAAGGATGAAGGATTTGCTGATTCAGCAAAGAGTTTACAAGGAGTTATTGGGAAAGGCGAAGAAACCCGAGAAGATGGAGAATAATGTTTGGGAAGAGATGGATGCGAAGGCTGCCAGTGCGATCTATCTTAATTTATCAGATGAATTCATTCATAATGTGATTAATGAAGAAAAGGCAGAATCAGTTTGGCAGATATTGGAGAGTTTGTATATGGCGAAGAATTTGACAAATAAGCTATACATGAAGAAGCAGTTATATGGTTTATAGATGGAGAAAAAAATAGATATGCTGGAGCACCTCAACAAATTCAACATGTTAAATACACAGTTGTTGAATTATGGAGTGAATATTAAAGAAGAAGATAAAGCAATACTTTTGTTGGCATTGCTTCCCCTTTCTTATGATCACATGGTTACGACATTATTATATGGGAAAGAAACTGGCATTTGAAGAGGTGACGAGATCTTTCTTGTCACATGAGACACGGAGAAAACCTGTCAATGATCAGGCTGATGGGCTTGTGGTACGGTTTGAGCCAAAGCGTGGAAGAGATAAGTTTAAGGGGAAGAATGGCAGAGGTAAGTAGACTCGGTCTATGTCACGATCGGCACAGGGTGGAGAATCTCGGTCAGATGCAAAAGATGTAGAATGCTATTATTGTCATATGAAAGGGTACTATAGAAAATTTTGTAGGCTGATGAAACAAGATCTTGAAGATAAGAAAAGACAAGGTTCCTCAGATTCAGTCAGTGTGGCCGATGGTGAGTCTGATGACAGCGAGGTTAGTGTAGATGTTCATTCAGTTTCCTTAGGTAAAAATTCTCTCATACTCTTGGGTTTTGGATTTTGCTTGTTCATATCATATGTGTCAGAATAGGATGTGGTTCGACACATTTAAATCCTGTAATGCGGGTACAATGCTAATGGGCAATGATGCTAGGTGTAAGACCATTGGACTAGGTACCATAAAAGTTAGGATGTTTGATGGGATTGTCAGGATACTCTCTAATGTCAGATATGTTTCCGACCTTAAGAAAAATTTGATCTCATTAGGTACATTAGATTCTTTGGGCTATGGTTATTCAATCAAAGATGGAGTTAAGAAAATAACTAAAGGTGCTATGGTGATAATGAAGGGCAAGAAAATTAGCAATTTGTACAAATTACTCGGGGACACAGTTACAGGTGGAGCTGTGTCCACCTCAGCAAAACCAAATAATGATAACACAGCTTTGTGGCATATGCGGCTTGGTCATTTAGGCGAATGTAGTATATTTGAGCTTCACAAGAGGAATTTGTTGAAAGATGTGAAGTCATGTAAATTTGGTTTTTGCAAGTACTATCTGTATGGGAAGCAACAAAGAGTCAACTTTAAGGTAGCGTCTCATACAAGCAAAGGTGTTATCAACCATGTTCACTCAGATGTTTGGGGACCAGTGGCGGTGCCATCAAATGGAGGTGCACATTATTTTGTCAGTTTTATTGATGATTTTTCAAGAAATGTCTGTGTACTTTATGAAGCACATGTCAGAGGTTTTGACCATCTTCAAGCAGTGGAAGACGCAGGTGGAAAATCAGACTGGAAGAAGAGTATTTGAGATCCGATAATGGGTTAAGAGTACAAAAACACTGCGTTCTTGGAATTCTGCAAAACAGAAGGCATTACTCGTGACTTCACAGTAAGAGAGACTCCACAGCAGAACGGAGTTGTCGAAAGGATGAACAGAACACTGTTGGAAATTGCAAGATGTATGTGGTTGAGTACAGAATTGTCAAAGAGTTTATGGGCTGAGGCAATTAATTATGCATGCCTCGTCACCAACCGATCTCCAGCCGCTGAGATAGACTTCAAGATTCCAGAGGAAGTATGGTCAGGTAAACCGGTTGATTATTCTATGTTGAGAATATTTAGTTGTCCGACATATGTTTATGTCTAAAGTAGAGAACGATCGAAATTAGATTCAAAGTTAAGAAAATGTATTTGTCTTGGTTTGGAATCTGGTGTTAAAGGCTATAGGCTCTGGGATCTAGTCTCAAAGAAGAAGATTGTTAGTAGAGACGTGGTGTTTGATGAGGCCTATATGTTAAGGAAGGGTGAGAATGAAGCATCGACTGAGAGCTAGAAAGGGAAACAGGTTGTGGAGGTGGAGCTTGATGAACAACATTCACTTACGGACATATGTGGTGACGAAGAATCGTCAAGGGGCTCAGAGCACCTAGAAGAGCCTTATTCTTTAGCAAGAGGCAGAGAGAAACGTGATCGAAAAGCACCAGAGAGGTATGAATTTGAGGACATGGTTTTCTTTGCTCTAACAGCTGGTAGTGGAGACTTATCGTCTGTTCAAAATGGCATGCCGATAGAGGTGGAGTTACTACAGAAAGGTAAACCTTGGGAATCGACATCTCAAGAGAAAGAAGGTTAAAGGGTGCAGATGGGTCTACAGAAAGAAAGAGCCAACAAAGAGAGTTGTGTGGCCTAGAAGACTGGCAGAGAAGCATGGTAGCTTGTCTAAACCAAGTCCTATGCTCAAGTACAAGAAGTGCTTGGACTTGAGCGACACTCATGGATTGTGATAGCCCTTAGGGGCTTGGGCAAAGGCATTAGAAGGAGATTTGTATTGTTGGACTTGATGGGTTTCAAGTCAAGGTAGAGATTGTTGACGTGGGTGACTTATAACCCATCAATGTGTGGGACCATTACTCTTTCCTTATACTTGTTGGTGTGGGAGACAAGAAATCCAAGTCTAACTTGGAATAGAAGACCTACTTGTAGTAGGAATATTGGAGACCTACGGTTCTCTTAATGCACCGACTTTTGGCCTTATATAAAGCCTCATATTCAGCCTTTGGATGACACACTAAACAGAGTCGCACATCAAGGTGGGCTGCTGGAAGTCGGTGCAAATTGTGCCGCAGCTTCTTGTGATTTTTCAGCAACGTGGGAAATCAAAGAGAGCATTCTTCTTGGTTTTAGTCGTGCCGTACGGGATATGGGCAGCAAAGAAAACAAGAGAGAAATAGCTGCATAGTGAGAGAAAAATATGAGAGACCACCCGCCATCATATCCCAGTAAAAGAAGAAGAGTTAGTATTCTTGTCTTTTGTTTTCTCTTTTGAGAATAATCTCTATTGTGTGATAGTAAAATTTGAGTGTATTAGGGTTTTGGGTCTGAGTGATTTTCTCTCTACTATATTTTTGTACTCCATTTTTCATAGTGAATTTATTCGTGATCGTCTTCGCCAGTAGATGTACCTCACATTGAGGGAACTACTTAAATCTTAGTGTTATCTTGTGTGTAATTGTTCTCGCCTTATTTAACTGTAATTGTGATCGTGTTGTTTTTTGCACAACAATTTTTTTTATTGGAGCATTCAGCAATTTTGCCTTGAGTTTTTGAGAGAGAATTGGTAAATTCTTCTGGATGCATATACAGCAATAGAACGTCTTTAGATGGTTAACTTTTTTTCTAGAATGGACCACAAGATTATATGGCAGAAGATCATCTTAGGCAATATCTCTCAAATCAAGTCAAATTTTTGCATGAGTTTCTGTTGGACTTGTAACTTTCTTATAGTTGTTCCTGTAATTTCTCACTTGCCTTTATTTTCTTTGTATTTACATGTTTAGCTTCTCTACTATGTCGTTTGCACATAGTAAATCTTTCCATTTTGACATTCCTGGACCTTAATAGTAGCTTATTGAATAATGCCAACCGTGGATTTCTTGAAATTTTCAGGAAAAAATACAGTGAGCACACTTGGTCGCATTGTCTGACTTTTTGTTCTCATTATACAGAAAATAAAGGGAATTGATTCCTTTGTGAGTAGCAATGCATCTACAGGATTTCGAGTAGGATCTTTTGCTGAAAACTATTTGATTGAGGAGCTCAACACCCCTCAAGAGCAGAACTGTTGCTGCAGCTGCTGTGGTTGATGAACGGCCATATACAGATAGAGCTCTTTCTATCAGACCACTGCATGTCTCGATTAGAGGCCAAGAGTTCACCAAAAGCGGATTTGTGAGTATTTCAACATGGAGTTAGTTAAATAATTTTATTTTTCATTTCTACACCTGTTAATCTAATTAGTTGCGATCTTTCAAAAATACTTAGGCTTCGAGTAGAGATTTGAGGAAAACTTTAGCTGTGTTATTGGACTTGTCACTGGTGTTCTTGTTGAACTAAAGATTTTGCTATGTTAAAGTAATCATGTATGTCTAGGCTATTTACGCTATGAAGTTGCCTTGTGATAGAAGTCCTCTGTTCTAAGAGATGTGCTGCTTTTTTTTAAGGAAATTTAGATATAAACTCCTTAGGTCAACGTGCTTTTATTAAAAACTCCTTAGGTATTTTTTTTCGGAAATTTAGTCCCTAGGTCAATTGAAACTACAAGAAACTCCCTACTGTTAAAATTTTTTAACATCCGTTAAGGCCACTCAAAACTCTCCGTTTTACCTGATTAAAATATTGATTTTTTATTAAATTAATTTTAAAAGTTAAATCTAAAAAAAAAAATTGAAGGGTGGTGCCACCCCTGGCCACCTCCCCAACCCCTATGGGGTGGCTTGCGGCCACCCCTCCACCCATGGGGTGGCTCACGGCCACCCCATTGGGGGTTTGGGGTGGCCAAGGGTGGCACCCTTCAATTTTTTTTTAGATTTAATTTTTAAAATTAATATTTTAATCAGGTAAAACGGGGAGTTTTGAGTGGCCCTAATGGGTGTTAAAATTTTTTTGTAGTTTCGATTGACCTAGGGACTAAATTTCCGAAAAAAAATACTTAGAGAGTTTTTAATGAAAGCGCGTTGACCTAAGGAGTTTATATCTAAATTCTCTCTTTTTAATCAGAGTTGTCTATTTAATTCATAAGTTTTTATTTTATTTTTTACATTAAGAGTGGGTCATAGATTAGAAAGGGATGAATAGAATAAAATTATTTAAAAAAAAAATCATAAAAAATTAGTGGTTTTTTTTTAAAAAAAAAAAGAAAAGAAAAGAAAAGAAAAAGTGCTGATAAATAATAGAAAGTATTTTTTTAAAAAATAATTTTTTACTAAATAATAATCTTTTTACGTAAAATAGTTCTAATTTTTTTAAAAAAAAATTATAAATTTGAGGCATTTTTCACAAACACGGGCAAAATAGGAATAAAAAAATGTTAATAAATTCACGGCTTTGTTTTTCTTTGTTCACAAGCAGTTTTAATAAATGGAAAAGTACACATACTTTATTCAAACTACTACTCTATTGTTTGTGTTTCTCTTACACTATTATTTGTGTCAATGTCTTTCTTAAACTACTGGTGCTCTATTGGATCACATGTATGTATTTTCAAGTGTTGACTCATCATTCTCATAATGAAGAAATGCTTTATATATATATATATAGAGAGAGAGAGAGAGAGAGAGAGAGCATGAAACAACAACAGCAGCCATTTTTATGTTGTCCACCCTCAAAGACAGACTTGTTTTTTCTAGGAAGAAGCAAGTACATGAGTACAAACTAAGATACAATCACTATTCATTAGTGATTGAGAGTTATTATCACACCAAATTAAGGCGATTATTAAAAGACGAAGGCAAAAGCCACAACATTAAACAGTAGAAAATACAGACGGATTGGAGATAAGCATTAATTAAGCATATGCATCAGGGTTTTGTAGGAGGTAGCCTTCCACAACTTTGTACATACCCAGCACCTTTTCCTTGCCAGCCTTAATTTCCTCTTCCTTGATCACTACGTCACCCTTTGTATGGTACTTGGTTGTCATCTTATTTTTACTCCCAACTTCTGCTGTTGCCTCAGATTGAACTTCAAGAACAATAAGTTCAAGCTTGTCAGCCAAGGCATAACCTTCGATCATCGTGTACTTGTTTGCAGGAATAAGTATTTTCATTCAGCTCATCAATTCGGTTCTTGACGGTACTAGATTGGCTACCTTCGGCAAAAGTGATTTGCCTGATGCGTCCAGCCCCTCCATCGCCTTGAATGATTTCAATGCTCTTAACAGCCTGTGGGAGGAGTTTTGGGATGAGGATGTGGGCATCAATGACTAAGGCTTTGAACAATCTGGCTGGTGGGATAGGAGAGGTGTACTCGTCTGTATAAGTGATTATGCCCATGATATCTTTAATTGAGGATTGAAACTAGCTAGGCACTACTTTTGAAGGAGATGGGCTTGGAATCTAGAATTTCTTGAACTTGGGCTTTGAAAATAGAAGAGAATTAAGTGGTTTTTATAGGTTCTTGTTCCTTAATTAACTTGTTTTGATTTGGTTCTCAGGGCTGTCCTGTTGTGTATTTGATTAATAACAATTTGAAGAGGGCGTCATTGTCGAGGTTAATTTTCATAATGATGAGAGAGTTGGATATGTTAATGCACAAATGCATAGTACAAAAGTATGGATCTCAATGACGTGTTTAAACTGTCTTTTTATTTCGGAAGAGGTTTTCATCTCCACCATCACTCTAAGATCAATTAATAAATGTGCAAAGAGCAGCTAGAGCATGAGAATGAAAACTTAGGCATCACAGCTAGAGGTAAAAGCATGTTTTTCTTAATTATACAAAGTCATCTACATATAATAATAATTTGAAGCATAGTAACATGCATGCAACTCGGATTCCATTATATTGGCATTGCCAGTATCAGATTCCATAAATGTTATGATTGTTTCCCCCTCTAACTTTCACACTCATGAGTGATGGGAAGGTTTATTTATTTTAGTTCTTATCACCCATCATTTAACCGACAAAAGTATTATACTTTTATTCCATTTTCACCTTAAATTCCAATGACATCCTCATACTTTGTACGCTGAATCATTTGAAAAAATTAATAAAATTGTTCCATTTCAAGATCTAGTGTTTTTGTTTTAAAGCAAATATGGAAAACTGGTTTCAAGGAAACAGAATTAAAGAAGAGGGGTGGGTTTCCTAATAACAAGCGAGTAAATGTGCCAAAAATCTTGTTAATGTGTAGGAAGACATGGAGGTGATTAGAGCCCACGTGTGGAATGAGAGGCTTGAAAATAAAGAAGAAATCTACAAAATTTATGTTGCTACAAAAGCTAAACGCACTGAATTTTTATCGTTACTTTTCCGTTTCTTGTAGCTTACGAATTTATGTTGCTCCTATTTCTGTATCATGTGGTTTAGGGCTTTAGCTCTAATTACTGAGGACTCAAACCAGTTCAGTCACTAAAATTCACCGATTCAGGACACGAAAATGATAGTTCCCTGCAACTGAATTGAAAAACCCCATTTAAAACTTCTGCAAAGATTTTCAAGATGCCAAGACTATCTAAACAGGTAAAAAAAAGTAGCATGGTAAACATGTGCCTTGCATGCAGGGCGGACCTACCTTAGAAGTTGGGTGTTCTTTGCCAACCCCAAAAATTCGTTGTTGATGACTTTTTCACCCCTTGATAACTAGATGTTAGTTTTATCCTCTACTATTTTTTGTATTTATTTATTTACATTAGTTTGGACCCCACGCAAAAAATCATGTTTTTGTCCCAGCTTGCATGCTACCAAAACTAAAATCTAATCCCTTTATCTAGGCACACAGATATCACAATCTACAATATCAACTATCTTGCTTGATCCATGCTACTTCTTTATTGACTTGACTGGTTATAAAACTAAGGTACTAACAATCCGGACATGACAACTACATTGTGCACTTCACAAGTGAACCTTGCAAAAAACCTGAATAATTTCATAACTTAGAACAATGCCATAACTTGTTGCCATTCACATAAATAGAAAAACATTTCGATCAGGTTACGTACGAAAGAACTGAATCACTAGTACCATGACTGTGTGATATAATAATGGGAAGAAAAAGGATGCTAAGTGCTAATCATGCAGATGATCAATATTGACAGCTATAAATTTCACAATTTTTAGAAATAGATTACCTTGAGATTTCCTTCCCGAAGCTGGTTGTTGATTTGATTGTGTCCTAAAGACAACCACATGTGGAAGAGAGAAGTTGCCAACTTAGAATGGGTGATCGCAGGCAGGGAGAAGTGGGAAAGCGAGCAAGAATGGAGAGAGGATGTGGCTGCAGAGAGGAGATGAATTACAGCTTAACCAGAGCTGGGTATCCTAAAAGAAACAAAGCAAATAGAACCACACACAGCATGCATCATGTAAGGTTTCTTGCAGTGACAGGAAACAGTGGAGGAGGAGGAGGGGGAGGTGGTGATCATGAGGCAAAAGACAGTGACAAGAACAGAGAAGAGGTGCTGTTTTGGGAGTGGGAATTCTGCTTGGTCTGCTAGGTGAAATGTTCGAGGTTCTCTGGGTGTTAATCGTGATCCTTCAGTGGGGGCTAAAGGAAGGGACAAAAACGGGGTCCCTGATGCTCATGGTTTGCCAACGCTTTGAAATGCACCATGGGCTTTGATCATTGAAGAAGAGAAGTGGCTCATCCTTCTGGTTCTGAGGGCGAATCTCAGAGGACTGAAGCGATTTCTTTTATTGTCAGAGGGCAAGAACGGGTGAGGACCCCTAGTGCTTCCATTGGTACAGAAGTGTTAGAGACACCTTTCGGCGAGGGGTACAATGACATTTTTCTAGGTGTTGCAAGGCGTGAGGTCTCCCAATTTTTTGCTAGCCACCCATCCGGTGGGTGCCTTTCCCCAGCCCATTAGGAGGGAGGTACCTCTCGTGTTTGTTGGATTATCTGCACAAGGTAGGCAATCTAGTTATGCGGATCTTTGGTCCGGCTTCTCCCTTCATCTTTGGGTTCAGTAGTAGTTGATTGTGTTGCTCATCGCTTGTGTGAGACTATAGCTCACGCTGCACTTGAAGCAGTGGCGGTTCCTCCTCTCAATGTGACTATTTCTTCGGCTAATCTGTCACCATTTGTAGCTTACATCAAAATGTATGTGGTGACGGCCACCATCCCGCCAGGGTTTGTAAAGGTACATCCTGTTCAAGTATAACGGTACTCTTTTATGCGGCTAGTTAAAACAGTGTTTGGATACGCCCACCTACAAAGAATTCTCCATATCAAATAACAAGGGTGTAATCTGTCTAAATGGTACTTGTTGAAGCACATTCCTATCCGATTACTAGTAGTTTAGGTTTACCTAAACTCTAGAGATAATTATCTAATGTGTTCTGGTTACTAGTAGTTTAGGTCTATCCAAATTTTAGAGATAATTATTCAATGGATAAATATCATAGGAGTTAGGACTCTATCTAAACTCTTGAATAGTTATCCAATGTATTATAGGATAGGAATTAGGAGTTCTATGTAATCTCTTGCTCTTGTGAATCTGTATATATATATAGCATGCAAACCGTGAATTCAATTACGGTGATTTACAAATTCAATCACAGAATTGTGTGCTCTAATATGGTATCATAGCCCCTCATAGACTAACGTCTCTTGCTCTCATGTCTTTTGCTTCATCATCTTCTTTTGGATCATCATCTTCTTCCGAATCACCACGCTCAACCAATCTCACCACAAATCAGTCAGCCAACAACAACCAAGCTGTGGCCTTCACAGTTCCAAATATGAATCATTCACTTCATATTCGACTGGCCAAAGACAACTTCATGTCATGGCGTACTTAGATCTTGGCTTATCTTAAAGGTCATGATGCCTATTGCTTTGTGGATGGATCCTCTCTTCCTCCACCAAAGATGATTTCCAATACGAGCAAAGAAGAAGGTGCTCCAGACACCGTTCCCAATCCTGAGTTCCTCACATGGACTCAGAGGGATCAAATGATCCTTAGTATACTCATCTCCACCTCTCGGACGCCTATGTAGTACATGTCGTGGGGTGTGCAACAGCCTATGATTTATGGACAACTTTAGTCTCCATGTTTGCTTCCCAATCACGTGCTAGGGTGATGCAAATCCACTTTCAATTAGCCACTGCCAAGAAAGGTAACTCCACCATCACATAATATTTTTAGAAAATCAAGTACATGAGTGACATATTGGCTGCTGCTGGACAGCCACTCAACAATTTTGAAAGCCTCTCCTTCCTACTTGCTGGCCTGGGCCTCGATTATCATAACTTTGTGACCTCAGTCACCACACGGGTTGATCCCATTTCTCTTGAAGAAGTCTATGGCCATCTATTGGCACATGAAGCTCGGCTGGAACAAGAACTCTCATTCATTGATGCCTCACAACCAGCAGCTCACTTTACTGCTCGTGGCTATTTCAATCGTTGCCGTGGGCTCCGTGGGCGTGGATCCTATTCTAGAGGTCGTGGTGGCTCTCGAGGTCGTGGAACCTTCTCTCCAAACCATGCTCGGGGATCTTTCTACTCCAACAACAGTAATGCTGCCCCATGCCACATCTGTCAGATATGTGGTAAACAAGGGCACACAGCTCCTAGGTGTTATTCCAGGTTTGATTAGAATTTCCAGCAAGCTTCTTCATCATCTCCTCAAGCTTATTACTCTTCTCCATTACTGTTCTCGGATGAGGAATGGTACCCAAACACTGGTGTAACCCATCACCTCATCAATGATATAGGAAATCTGAATATTGCATCCGAGGAATACTTTGGCTTTGATCAAATCCGTATCGGGAATGGATCAGGTTTGTCTATAACTCATATAGGGTCTGCTACTTTTTCTGTCCCAAGTCGTCAATTCCTTCTCAAACAACTTTTGTTAGTTCCCGATATATGCAAAAATTTACTCTTTGTCAGGCAATTTGCTAAAGACAATTGTGTTTTATTTGAATTCCATTCTGACCACTTTGTTATAAAGGACTCCCACACAAGGATTTCTCTACATCACGGCCCACTTAACAATGGCCTCTACCAGCTCCACACGTCTCCTGCATCTTCTCCAATAAAACGCGTCATGGTTGGTGAGAAGACCTCGGTTGATCACCGGCATAAGCGCCTAGGACATCCAGCTTTTCGTGTCATCCGGAGCATTCTATCCAAATTTAGTCTTCCAATTCAGTCCAATAAAGCTCGAGTTTTCTGCTCAGCATGCCCGGTTGCCAAGGGCCATCAGTTACCTTTTAGTTCCTCTAGTTTGGATGTTTGTAATCCTCTAGATTTAATTTACTCAGATGTTTGGGGACATCCCCAGTTGTTTCACTTTCTGGCAATAAATATTATGTTTCTTTTATTGATTCTTTCTCTCGTTATACTTGGCTCTTTCCCATTCAAAATAAATCTGATGTCAAAACCGTATTTATACAATTTCAAAAAATGGTTGAACGTTTACTTAACACTAAAATTAAGCATGTTCAAACCGACTGGGAGGTGAATATCGTTCACTCACCACCTATTTTCAATCTCTTGGAATCAATCATCGTCTCTCATGTCCTCATACCCACCAACAACAAGGATGCGTTAAGAGAAAACATCGTCATCTCATTGACACCACTCTCTCACTCCTTGCTACTAGTGGAGTACCCAAGTCCTTTTGGGATGAAGCATGTCAAACCTCTTGTTACCTCATAAATAGATTACCTACCCTAGTTCTTAATCATGCTTCTCCTTTTGAAAAACTTTTTTCCAAACAACTAGATTATACCTTCTTAAAAGTGTTTGGATGTGCATGTTTTCCCCACCTCCGATCCTACAACTCCAATAAATTTGACTTTCGTTCCAAACCTTGTGTGTTCTTAGGCTATAGCACTCACCACAAGGGTTACCGCTGCTATCACCGTGAATCTGGCTGCATATATATTTCTAGGGATGTTATCTTTCATGAGTCTACATTCCCTTTCTTGGAACAACCTTCAGATCCCTCTCAAGTCTCCACTTTGTCTATCGGATCTACTCAAATTCCAGTTGTTGTCTCCTCCAGCCCAATCCCATTATGTTAGCCTCCACCTCCTCCTGTGTCACCTATAACACCTTCCCTAGTACAGCCTTCTTCTCCTTGTAGCACATCTACTTTTCCAGCAGATTCTATTGAAGTTGTGGACTCTCCTCCTCCACTTGCTGTTCCACGGACACATCACATGGTTACACGTGCTCAAAACAACATCACACAGCCACGACAGTTCACAGATGGTCGCATTCAGTACCCCATACCTCATGCTTTACATTCCCAACTGGACTCTAATTTAGATGAGCCCACATGCTACACCAAGGCTGTTCTAGTTCCAGAATGGAGAAAGGCAATGCAAGAGGAGTTCAATGCGCTTCTACGCAACCGGACATGGACTCTTGTTCCACCTCACAAGGCCAAAAACGTTGTAGGCTGCAAATGGGTATTCAAACTTAAAAGAAAGGTTGATGGCACGGTTGAGAGACATAAAGCTCGTCTTGTGGCAAACGGCTTTCACCAACAAGCCGGGATTGATTTTGGAGAAACATATAGTTCGGTCGTGAAGCCAACTACTATCCGAACAGTCCTATCCATAGCACATTCAGCTGGCTGGCCTATGAAACAAATAGATATACATAATGCATTCCTACATGGACACCTAGCCGAAGAGGTTTATATGTGCCAGCCACCAGGTTTCTCTCATTCCTCTAATCATATATGTCGGCTAGACAAAGCAATTTGTGGGTTGAAGCAAGCTCCTAGGGCCTGGTTTTCACGGCTGAGCAACAAACTCCTTGACATCGGGTTCACGGCATCAAAGGCAGATTCCTCTCTCTTCACATTCAAGTCGGTTGCCACTACCATCTACATCCTCATTTAAGTCGATGATATCATCATCACTGCTTCAAATCAGGCTGCTATTGACGAGTTATTGCAACTACTTATGGTAGACTTTGCTGTAAAAGATCTTGGGGATCTAAGTTTCTTTCTTGGGATTGAAGTCTTGTATCTAGATAGTGGACTGCTCCTCTCACAACGCAGATATATACTTGACTTGTTGAAACGCACAAAAATGGATGAAACCAAACTGGTGTCATCGCTGATGTCTTCTTCTAGCTCCCTCTCGGCGCTTAGTGGTGAAGCTATGGATGATCCTTCACTTTACTGAAGCACTGTAGGTTCTCTCCAATACCTATCATTAACACGACCAGATTTGGCTTTCGCAGTCAACAGGGTATGTCAGTTTATGCATCGTCCAACTATAGTACATTGGCAGGCAGTCAAACGAATACTACGGTACCTCAAGCACACAGTGTCCCATGGTGTCTTGCTCAAACACACCTCTTCCTCTCACCTAGAGGCATTCTCAGATGTTGATTGGGCAGGTTGCCCGGATGATCGCAAGTCTACAGGTGCCTATTGTGTTTTTCTTTGAGCTAATCTTATCTCATGGGGTTCACGGAAACAACCAACTGTATCTCATTCTAGCACTGAAGCCGAATACAAAGCTGTAGCAAATGCCACTGCAGAGGTTCTATGGGTACAAGCCCTTATTCGAGATTTAGGAATCACTCTCTCTTCTCCACCAAGACTATGGTGTGACAATATTGGAGCCACATACTTATTAGTTAATCCGGTTTTCCATGCTAGAACCAAGCACGTGGAAATAAACTTCCACTTTGTTCGTGATCGAGTGGCAGATAAATCTATCCAAATTTTGTTTATATCCAGCAAGGACCAAATTGCAGATGTGATGACTAAACCGATTGTAGCTAAGAGATTTCAAACCCTCAGTGCCAAGCTCAACGTGTGTTCTCCCCCGTTAAGCTTGCAGGGGGCTGTTGAAGTACATTCCTATCCGATTACTAGTAGTTTAGGTTTACCTAAACTCTAGAGATAATTATCTAATGTGTTATGGTTACTAGTAGTTTAGGTCTATCCAAACTCTAGAGATAATTATCCAAT
Source organism: Corylus avellana (assembly GCF_901000735.1). Taxonomy (NCBI): domain Eukaryota; kingdom Viridiplantae; phylum Streptophyta; class Magnoliopsida; order Fagales; family Betulaceae; genus Corylus; species Corylus avellana. Next base: position 12,536,413 of record NC_081546.1, on the reverse strand, counting down.
GGATAAATATCATAGGAGTTAGGACTCTATCTAAACTCTTGAATAGTTATCCAATGTATTATAGGATAGGAATTAGGAGTTCTATGTAATCTCTTGCTCTTGTAAATCTGTATATATATATATATATATATAGCATGCAAACCGTGAATTCAATTATGGTGATTTACAAATTCAATCACAGAATTGTGTGCTCTAATAGTACTCATCGGACACATGCACATCATGAACAAGCCGCTCCTAATCAAAATCCCGCCGGCGTGAAGGAACTGTGCCATCATCCAAACGTCCCAGAACAGACCCAAGAAAAAAAGAGTTAAGAGTTCTGAGCAAACCTAATCTCCTGTGCCCTCCAATCTTCTGCAGACGGGGTTGAAAGACCTATATACCCCAAGGATTCCTCCATATCCTCATTGCTAGCAATCGATCTTCTTGGGCCCAAAAGTTATTCATCGTAATAGCACTTCTTTCCCAATCCAAAGCTCTTTACACTCGACGCAAGGCAGGACGGGACAAAATAGGATTCTTCAAAGCCAAAGGCAGCAAAATTCCCCATTGAGCCCTCAAAGGGAAAGCTTAGTCTTCGCCACGAAAGAACTCATAGCCTCGGGTTACAAAAAATAACTGTTCTTGCCAGCGCTTGATCCGCAAGACTCTGTGAAGAATCTCCACCACTTGACCTGTCTTCCTGGAATGGATCTTCCACACATCATCAACGTCTTGATTTGCAGGTCTGTATATAAATATAAAAATTTGGCTGCTCTAAGTTGAGGCCTCCCTTCATCCTTGAATAACTCGGGCCAATTGGCCAAATGACAAACATACCCATCAAGATCCTCCATCCATTAGGAGTCACTTGGGAAAGGGCTAGATAAAGAATGTCTAGGATCTCCCAAACTACGCGTAGGACAGGCAACCAAAACCCTGGATGAAGAATAGGGATGGTCAAACAAAATTTGTTCCCCCTTTCAACGCCGTCTGCTCCTTCGCCGGAAGAAGGCAATCTCAGTCGAGCACCATCGGGAAGGAAATGAGCCGCCTTAAGACGATCAAGCACTGAAGCCCTCACAATTGACCGCAAGGCTGCCCCACTAATCTCCATTACTAAGAAGAAATACAACTTAAAGAAGATTGAAAAAATTTCCCCAACCTTACTCTTTGTTGCAAAGACAAAAAGAATAAGAGAATGCTGATGATAAACGGGAGTTAATCCAAATTTTACCAAAAACTTAAACATAGAGGACACCATGTGTTGCCAAAGGAATGAATCAAACAGGTCTTAAGTAACCCAACAACCCCGTCTCAAAAACAACACCTTTGAAAAACCTAATCGTCGCATCAAAGCGCCACTAGCAATTTTCCAGGCAACCTTGTGGTGATGTGTGTTATTCCCCATTTAAAGCAAAACGTGCACCGTGCAAATAATAATGATAAACGTCACGTCCAAAGAAAGGCACACTGCAATATCAACAACGGCTCCCTTGGTCCTCCTCATGAAGCGGGAAATAACACCAGTCCTTGTTACTAGAATGGGCTTCACATATTTATTTAATACTCGTTGGGCCACTACTGTGACCAAGGGGATTGCGGACTACTAGAATGGGCTTCACAAATTTACTTAATTCCCGTTAGGTCACTACCGTGACCCAAGAGAATGGTAGACTACTGAAATAGGCTTTAGGAAAGCCCACTATGATTACCCAGGCCTAGCATTTAAGCTCAGACCTTCCTATGAAAAAGTAAGGCCTAAATCCCGAAAGCCCGCAACATGAAGAGCTATGAAGGTACGAAGGTTCCAGCCCAGCAACCTATGAAAGTATGCACTCAATCAACACGTGGAAATACATGTGATCCATGCTCCAATAGATAAAGTGTCCCAACTCAATTCTCTAACTCAACAAACTTGATCCCACCAAACAAACTCCAAATAAAATACTGCCAGGGGTCGTTCAAAAGACAGTTACAAAGATCCACAAGATCAACATCAAAACAGATCAATATTCTAGGAAAGTCAAGTATGAGTCCCTTTGTGACTCTCATTCCCTGCTGTATCTATAAAAGGAGCAGCCCACTACAACACAAAACATAGTAAAATCTCTCGGCTATTCTCATTTACTCAACACAAGGTACACATACTTACCATGAACCGTGCCATGTAGTTTTTCACTGATTCTTTTTTCTTCCTGTTTCATGGTTAGCAAATAGGTTGCTGACCTACGTCGTCGACTGTTCCCAATAAAGTGCGACAGGAAGCCCTTACCCAAATCAGCAAAGGTCCTTATTGAACGAAGAGGTAGGCTACTAAACCAACGCCTTATTGCTCATTTCAGAGTGAGTAGGATAGCGCGACATAGGACCGTGTCTGATGTGGTCTGCAAAGCCATGTGGGCTCAGTACATTTCCAAATGATTCGCTGGGTCTTTGTTTCCATCGTACAAGTTGAATTGTGGCAACTGGAATCTAGAGGGGAGTCTAGCTTCCGCTACTTTCTCTGTAAAGGGTAGGTCTATTCCACGAAAGCCATCGTTGGAGAATGATTGCGAGCCATTCAGCCATTGCGCCATGTCCTCCAATTTGGCCTAGAATTCATCCATTATTGCGTTGGTCAATCTGCTTTCTTCGTTGGGGTTTAGCGTCTCACCTGGCCCGCATGGCTACTCTTGTTTGGGATGAATATGGTTTTCTACATCTGATGGATTTTTTTTGCTTGTTTTGATTCTCGAAGCTTCGCTGCAGTAGGAGCACCATTGTTTCTAATATGTGTCCAAGTTGAGATTCTAAGGTCCCAAGGCAGACACTAGTCGGCAAATGCGGCCTAAACTCAGGTAAGATCACAAGAGGTTCTTTTGTATCGCGATTGTTGGTGTTATGTTGGTTAGAATCTTCTGGCTGGTGTGGAGTGATGGTTCGAGCGTTTGTGGTGTTGTGAATATTTTTGAGTTGGCCTTGGGATCTCGTTCTTCCTGCCATTTGTGATTTTGTCTTGTTTTGAACTTTTGGATCGTTTGTTTCATCCTCGATTCTCACAAATGGCCCTAACTGTTGAAATAGTTGTCACTCCTGGCAGCAATCCGGATCCAAAACCTTGCTAAGATAAAAGAGAGATCAGTGATGGAAGGCCGCAAAGTGGGGGGGTGTGGCGGCCGTTCCACCTCCGATGCCTAAGTCAGAAATTGTATGGTTATGAAAGTAAATAATAGAGTAAGGCCAATATCAAAATGAGAGTAGATCTTTTATCCATATCGAATTAAATTTTGATTTTTGATTCGAGAAATAATTCGTTTACTTTCTTTATCATTCTTTTCCATTCTTTCTTTTCTATAACCTACGTCCCTCCTTGTACAATTATCTAATGAAATATCATATGACTGCCTTTGCACTTACTTACATTGGTTATAAAAAAACCCCAATAAAATAACCAATAGAAGCTAAAGTCGAGAGATTTCACTGTGTTTTGTGTTGTAGTGGGCTGCTCCTTTTGTAGACTCAGCTGAGAATGAGAGTCACAGAGGGACTTATATTTTATTTGACTTTCCAAGAATATTGGTATGCTTTGATGTTGATCTTGTGGATCTTCTTTGTAACTATCTTTTGAATGGCTGTATGACCGATGACCGTATTTTATTTGATGGAGTTTGTTTGGTGGGATCGAGTTTGTTGAGTTGGAGAATTGAGTTGGGACTCTTTTATCTGTTAGAGCATGGATCACATATATTTTCACGTGTTGATTGAGTGCATGCTTTCATGGGTTGCTGGGCTGGAATCCGTGTACGTTAGTAGCTCTTCATGTTGCGGCCTTTGGGGTTTAGGCCTTATTTTTTCATGAGAAGGTCTGGGCTTAAATGCTAGGCCTGGATAATCATAGAGAGCTTTCTTAAAGCCCATTCCTTCATTCAAACAAAAGACCTACTATTACTTCTCTTATATATCTTTTTTTTTTTTTTTTTTTTTTTTTTTTTGGAATTCATTATTGGATCTGTACGACCCAAGAGGGGATTTGAAAAAAAATATATATATGGATGGAGATGGATGGTAGATGAAAGAGAAATAGAAGAAAAAAATATGCTCACGGGTTAAATATTTTTTCTTTTCGCGACATTGAAACGATCTTCTAACAATGTACTCAAGATTGAAAATAGAGTAAAGCCGTAGAGGTCCATAGCCATGGAGTGAGCATAGGTCCATAGTCGTGGAGTTTTTCTCCACATCAATGGAGGTCTCTATGGTAGTGCAACAATGGAGATCCAGGGTTGTGTATAGACCCTCTTAGCCATGGACCTCCATGACTGGAGCGTCTCGCCATAACCATGGAGCCCTTCATGCTCGAGAGATTATTCTGTTTGGAGCATAAATATAATTTTATAAAACTTTAAATAGAATTTATAAGGAATTGGATGAAATGATGTATTTGATAATGTCCAAAGAGAATGCAGGAACAAGATTAAATTGAAGTCACAAAGAGTGATTTGAAAATAGCTTAAAATGTAGGGACGATTGGAGTAAATGAAATAGAATTAAAAAATATGTAACAATGGATTTAATACCCTAATATGCTTTTTCCAATCATTGTTTAATTAAGTAGAAGTAGAAAAAGTATGCATAAATGCATCCACTACATAGAAATTCAAAGATCTCTTGAATATTTGAGGGAGAATTTCATAGCTCAGCCATACGAATGATCCCACATTTCTTCTGACACGTCGGATCCATCTATAAAAGTTGAAAATCTTTTAATCGAAAATGATATCTTTGGCGTATACTCCATAAAACGACAATCTTGACAGCAGAAATTGGACTATTACCGATGATGACTCGACAGGCTATATTTGTTGTCTTTAGTGGTCTTTGTTTTGGTTATTTGTATTTTCTAGTTGGGTGAATTTTGGTTGAGTGGAGGAAATGGTGGTGCTGGGGGCACCATATTCCAACAACTTTGACTCACCAGCACCACCAATACATTCCATATGCATTCACATTTTAGTTTGAAGATTCCATTTCAACGACGAGCAAGTTTCCTATAAATTAGTTAACTTGTCACTAATTTGTAGGAAGAAGTAAGCAAGAAGGTGGAAATATGGTGAAAAACCTGGCAATATTGTGGAATCAAGGGGTTTGCTGCAACTATATATGTTTGGCATCTTTGATCAGATGAAAATTAGGCGATTTACTCGAATTTAAGGTTGCTCCGATGGTCCAACCTCATTTGAAGTAGGAATTTCTAAGAGTTGAGACACCTTGGACTTCGGAGATAGTTGTTGAACTTGAGAAGTTTTGCCCACACCACTTTGTCCTATCTTTCTTTTCTTTTTATTTTTTTTAATTAACTATTGGATTTGTAGGACTCACATAGTTTGTAGAACCCACGTGTGAGTCTTACAGATCTAACAGTTGATTAGAAAAATAGATTTTTGGAATTGTACCAAAAATTTACAGAAGATCATTTCTCATTTCTCTTGCTTTTTTTCTTTCTCTAAGTTTGTTAATAGTTTGTTCTCTTTTCTTACATATTGTCGTCTACGATTTGAGAATTGCTAAAGATCCCAATACTTTTTCTTAAATTTCATTTTCCAAATGATCTGGACCCCATGTTAATTTAAGAAAAAAAAAAAAAAAAATCTAAACCTAGTTGTTTCTTGAATGGACCAGATCATTTAGAAAAGGAAATTAGTGTTGGGTCTTTAACATTTCTCCTAGGATTTTGCTCTTCCTTTGTAATAAATGTAATATCATCCCTTGGGCTGAAAGCTAGCTCTTGGGCTGTAATATACATTGTCAAGCTTTGTAATAAGTGTTGCTGGTCTAGCATGGCCAATTATATTGTTTCTTTGTTTGAGGGGTTCTTGAAGCTTGATTGTGATGTCATTGTATGCTGATTCACTCAAGTTGCTGATGGAGAATTTAATCATAATACCAAACCCACAAATAAATTTAGAAAACATGGTATCAACCTGCACTTTTAAAATCAAGTGATGGGAGATTCTTTGTGTGTAACCGTATCGGCACGTGGCACCCCTCGATTGGGAGGTGCTTTGATAGTACAAAATGCTCATACGTGTGTGCGTGTATAGTGTGCAAGCAAAAAATATTCAATTTTTCTAATTTTTATAATTTCTTGACTTGTTATATTTTAAGGATATTTAAGTGAATTTAGTTTCTAAACTAAAAATATTTCGTTATTTCACTTTAAAAAAGAATATGTGGGTGTCAAATATGGATTTTTCTGTTTGGTTTAACAATCTGGGAGGTTTTGCCGATGATTTGTAGTTGGAAAGAATTGAGTGTGATAGATGGTAGCTTGTGGGGGCAAATGTAAAGGAGTACTGCTAGTCGAGGGAGGTTAAAGGTAATTAACCTATACATAATATATTTTAATATAAATTTCAACAGATTTTCTTAATATATATATAACTAAATTAATGAAATAAAGCAGTAAAACCTTCCATGCAGGCAGTATAACCGTCCATGTAGGAGGTATATGCAGTTAAAATAAACATGATGCAAGATTTTCCAGAGTAAGCGCGAAATTGGAGCGTATAAAAGAGTAATGGAATAAATAGATAATGAAAGGATATCAAAAGATTTGATTAATGATTAACAAGAGAACTTACAGATTGAAATGTAAATTGGTAGTTGTGAAGTTACAAGTTGAAAACGGAAAGGAATACAAGTTGAAAGCAGCAGGCAAATGGCAGATGGATTTCAGGTGTTTGGGCTGAAAGCTTCTGTCTTACAATGAAAGGGGCTCGTCCTTTTATAGACAGAGTCCAGTAGGTAAAGTAAAATTACATTAGAAAATAAAACAGTAAAAATAGGTCCTGTAGCAGATACTGTAGTGTCGGCAGGTACTGTGCCAGGATGATGTCTTCAATAGATTTTAATGATGTCTGGTGCCACGGAGGGCAAATGAGCTGTCAATAGTGCCACGAAGGGCAAATAAGCTGTCACTGGTGCCACGAAGGGCAAATAAGCTGTTCAAATAGTGCCACGGAGGGCAAGTGATCTGTCAATGGTGCCACGGAGGGCAAATAAGTTATAAATCTCAAGTCCAGGGTAATAATTTTCACTGTCTCCAGGAAAACCAGAATTCCCAAACCATTGTCGAATGGGATTGAAGGTTGCTTCAGAAGATGCATCGGATATTTTGTCATTGTCATTGGGTTTTTTATCTTCATCGGAACTGGAGCTATCATCTAAAGAAATGAGTAATGCTTTTAAAATTTCCTTCTTCTCTTTTTTGTTCGAAGATTTTTTCTTAGAAAAACTGGAAGAAGAAGTAGTAGGGGTAACAACCTCTTTGGGAGGAGAAAGGAAAGCACTGGGGGTTATCAATTGGGCAGATTTGCCAATGGTTAATGGTTTAGAAGGAAGAGGAGCTTGGATTTTTGGTAACTAGGATAATGCCTTGACATTGTCAATCAATTGATCAATTCGTGGGTAGTTATCCCACCATTTACAATACCAATGCCGTTCCAATTTGTCATCAAGAATAACATATTGCCACTTAATGATCCAAGGTACTTTGAATTTTTTAGCAAAATGGAGAGTGGGGGGAAATTCGGCCCCATATTCATCAGTGTGGTAAAGATTTTTGAATGATTTAAATGCTTCAACAATTTTTAATGGAAGAATATCAGGAATAAGACCGAATTTTTTCCACCAATTGGAGAACCAGAGAGGGAGAATGCCTCCAAATTCTTTATCAAAGCTCAAGAACTAGGAGTGGTCAAATTTGGAATTTTGAAAAATGAAGAATTTATTGAAGGCATTGACGTAATCATAATAACAAAAAGGAATTGCAAAATTATCTAATTTCATGAGCTGCGAGGGATGCTCTCCCCATTCTTTTTCAGAAATAATTTTGTCAAAATAGACACTGTGGTAAATGAGTTTTTGGGGATCAATTTTGCAGAAAATTGGTTTGAAATGGACAGAATTTGTTTGGAGCAAGATATTAGTATAGTAAGAAAGAGTCTTCTGAGGGTGTTCAGGGACCCAATGAAAATTTGGGGGAAAGTAAGAAGTAGCAATTTGAGCAGGAAATTTTAGGTGGGATCTGTTTAATTCAATGTGGAACAAATGTTCAGAGTGAGGAAGAATAACATAGGCTGAGGATTTGTCATATTTAATAAAAGGAGCCGCAGTCCTTTGGGAAGCAACAACAAAAGGGTCATAGTCTGAAACAAGAGCACTGAAATAAGTAGCCGGGGAGCCGGGATTAAAAGCAGAGAAACGATTGGTTAATGCAATGGCTGAGTTAGTAGTTGGAGGGGCAATAGGAGTTTCTGGCATAAAGGCCAAAGGCTTGAATTCAATCTTCTCCTTGTCCTTTTTGCTGGCCATTTTGGCACTGTAAAAATTCACGAGTGAGAAAATCTGGGATTGAATTATTGGAACCTTTAATGTATTCAATATCAAAATCAAAAACACTTAAAAGAGCTTGCCATCGGGCAAAAATTTGTTTTGATGCAATATTTTCAACATCTTTTTGCAGAATGTACTTGGCAGATTTACAATCAATGCGTAATAAAAACTTTTGACTTAATAAAGCAGATTGGAATTTAGTGATGCATAACACAACAGAGAGAATTTCTTTTTTAATAGTACTATAATTTATTTGAGCTTTATTCTAGGATCCAGAATGGAATCGAACAATTTGTTCGGGAGATCCTGGGGAAACAATTTGTTTCAGAATACCTCCAAAGCCGATTTCAGAGACATCAGTTTCAACAATTTTGAAAGCATTGTCTGACGAAATTCCTAGACAGGGTAAAGCTTTGACATGGGTTTTAATTTCTCTGACAAGGGAAGTATGTATGTCAATCCAGGGAGGAGGATTGTTTAATAAACGATCGAACAAAGGTTTGCAGTGTTTTCTAAGATCTTTGTAGAAATCTGCAATATAATTTAAAGAACCTAGGAACCTTTGGAGCTGATTTTTATCAATGATAACATCAGGGAATTTATCAGCAAATTGAATGGCTCTATCAATGGGTCTTATTTGTCCTTCAGAAATATCAAAACCAAGGAATCTAATTTTAGTTTGGAAAAGCTTGATTTTTTTAGCAGAAACAACAAGTCCATTGTGTTTGACTGTTTCTAGAAATGAATTCAAATGTTTCCAGTGTTCATCAATAGATTTAGAATAAATCAAAACATCATCAATGTAGGCAATAGTAAAGTGACTGAAGGCATTGAAGATGTCATTCATGATATTTTGGAATTCACTAGGAGCATTTTTGAGACCAAAAGGCATAACATTCCATTCATAATGTCCAAATGGGGTGGTAAAAGCAGTCTTATACATATCTTTGTCATCAATTTGGATTTGCCAAAATCCTGACTTCATATCGAACTTAGAAAAAACTATAGCCTCACTGATGCGACTAACCAAATCCTTTCTATTAGGAATGGGGTATCTAATCCATTCTAAAACATCATTGAGTGGTTTGTAGTTGATTACAAGCCTAGGGGTTCCTCTCTCAACTTCAGCATTTTTCATAACATAAAAGGCAGCACAGGACCAAGGAGATTTACTCTTCCTAATAATTCCTTTAGCAAGTAGGTCAGCAATCTCTTTTTGGCAAAAATCTAAAGTTTCAGCATTCATTTGGATGGGCCTAGCTTTAGTGGGGATTTTCTTTTCAGAATTTTTTTTAATGTAAGGTAAAGAAACAATGTGTTTTTTCCTATGCCAAAAAGCATTAGGAAGATCAGAACAAACAAGATCAATGATACAAGTATTAAAAGAGACAATTTTAGATTGCAATAATTTATCAAAAAGTTGTTCAGCAATTTTTTTGTATTTAACTTCTTGTTTTAGAAAATTTAAATGTTTAGTTTTGGCAGTGATAATATTAAAATGGCAAATGTCAATTTCAAATTTGTTAGCAAAATAAAATTTTACTCCAACATCCATTTTAATAGTTGAAACACCAGTTTCATCAACAGAAAAAAGGATAAAACATGCAAATAAAAGGAAGACCAAGAATAACCTTTTCAGTCATATTTTTAACAAGAACAGCAGGAGTATCAAAACAGACATCTCCCTGACAAACATGTATACTGTTTAATTCATATTTGATTTGCAAACGGCTTCCACTGGCAGAGTTCAATCTTTTAGTGGATTTTTCAAAATATTTGCTGGGAACTATACCTTCTTGAATACAATTCAAATCAGCGCCAGAATCAATCAAAGCAATAGTATCAAACGCATTTCAGGAGCAATGACAATATGAACTTTAGAATACCACTTGGGTGGAACAATTTTGTTAATAAGACTGATAATCTTGATGTCATTATTAACTTCATTGGAAACCACTTTATAGCTGGATTCCGCTTCATCAGAATGCTCAGATTGCTTATCATTTTCATTATCAGAATTGTGATCTTGAAAACAATTTTGGATTTTTAGTATTAATAATTGTTGTTTTAAATCATTATTATCAGTTTTAACAGTAAAAAGGTCATTTTTCAAATCGGCAATTTCTTTCTTGATGCTACTAATCTCATGCTGCAAATCTGAGATAGTAATTTCTTTGAATTTTTGTTTAGAAAATCGTTCCAAAGTTTCATCAAGAGAGATTTTTGTATTGCTGGGTTTATTAACATTTTTAACCATGGTATTCTTGAGTTTTTTAAGGTAGTCTTCTTTTAATTCAGGATTTTCAATTTTTTAAATTAAAGTGATTAGCAAATTTTCTTGTTCTTCAGTTTTTGAAATAACATTGCAAGCTTTCACATTTTTGCAGCAGGAATCATTACAACCAATTTTGAAATCATTATCAGAGAATTCACTAGCAGAATGGTAATCAGAGTCACTTGAAGTTGTTAAAATTTCACAATCAGAAGAGTCAGAAGAACTTACTGATTATAGGAGTCTAAAAAGATTCTCTTTTTCATTGTCATCAATTTTCAAAGCATTAATTTCTTTTTTTTTTTTTAATTTTTTGGGTGGTTCAGGACACTTGTCAGCAAAATGTCCCGTTTTCCCACAATTAAAACATTTTCCTTTAGAAAAATATTTGTTAAATTTTGAGTTATTTTTTTTGGATTTGTTAGGTGATGAAAATTTTTTAAATGGTTTATTAAATTTTCTTTTCTTGTAACTATTGTAATATGGAACAGGTCTTTTCTTAAAAATTTTATTGAGTTTCTTTCTGTTTCTCCGAGAGAGAGCCATAGGAGGTAACCCAAATTGTTTGCAGAAATTTCCCATTTCATATTTGGCTTTGTTTTTGTTTTTTAGTTGTCTTATCATTTTTTGATGAATGCACATTTTTATTCCAAGTTTTTTAACTGTAGAAAATAAATCACCATAAGTTAATTTTTCATATTCAATTAATACAGTGTTGGAATTAATGAGTTCATCTTTAACTTTATGAGCAAATAATGAAGGTAATCCATCAATAAATTTTTCTTTCCAATAAGGCTTTTGGCTATCAGATCTAACCATAACACGAGAAAGAAAAACATCATGGTACCATCTATAATCAGACATAGTACGACAACGAAGATTATTCAAGAAATCAGAAATGCGAGAAGTAATGTTAGAAGGTGTTCGAATCAAATGTTTAATGGTAGTGTAAATCAATGTGTTAACACTGTCAGGTTCACCAGTGCCACGTTGCTCATCAAAAATTGGTAAGCCATCTTCATCTTTTTTGACAGTTTTTCTAATTATTTCTTGAGACTCTTCAGTAAGATGTTTATCCCACCAATTTCGAAGAATTCCAGAGAAACTAGTAGAAAGCAAATCAACAATTTCTAATTGGCTTAAATTGTGATTAGTAACATAGGCATTAGTAACCATTGACATGTGATTCATTTTATTCAATATTTCTTGTTCAGACAAACTATCAATGTTCCATTCATAAAGTTTATCAGCAGAAACAGAAAACTGGGATTGAAAAAATCTTTCTTCAAACTATAAATCAGGAGGAGTGGGTCTTGAATACCAGTTTTTTGTAAGATTAACAGGTTTTGATTTATCAAAAATTCTTTGGAGTCTTTGGTCAGGATTAAAATTTTCAATCATTGGAATGTTGGAATCAGAAGAATACTGAGAAAGTTCAGAGTCATCGGAATCAGATTTTTAGTGTTTTTTTGGACAACACAGGCTTGTCCAGATCCAGAAGCTTGACTAGCTTTTAGATCTTTCAACATTTTGTCAATTCTGTCAACATTTTTTTGATTAGTGGTTTTCAATCCAAGATTTTTTCTTTCTTCAGGAAGAGAAATGATGGGTTTTTCAATTTTACAACTGGAAGTAATAGGAAAATCAATTTTGTCTTCAATCCGATCCAATTGTTGGCCAATAATATGAAGAGATTGGTTTACGAAATTGTTTTGTTCAATTATTTTTTTGGTTTCACTATGAATAGTGGCAGAGTCAGGAGCTTTAAAAGGGGAAGCTGTAACAGTTGTGTTAGTGCCATAAGTCTTGATCAATAAATTTTCAAGAGGAGGATGAGAGCTTTAATAGAGGTTCTATCTTCTTTAACAAAATATTTTTTAACAACATTTAAAACATTATTGCTGGGGTAATGATTTTGAAGAAAATAAAAAAATAGAATATGTTTTTGTTCTTCAATCATTTTTTCAGTCCAATGGATTTTTATAGTGGATCTTTCTTTTTTAGAAAAAGTAGATCTATAGGAATGTCGTAGTGCTTGGTTTTCTTTTGAAGAAAAATCTTTTTGTAAAGCAGGCCAATCAATTTGGGAAAAGAAGTCTTTAAGAGGAGCATGAAGGACATTTAACTGATGAGGAGGAGGGAGATGAGCATTAAAATCTGAAGCGGATGGAGATAGTGATCCTCCATCATCATCAGCTTAAGTAGTGGGAGGAGTTTGCTTAGCAGTGTAAAAAGCAGAAGAAACTTGAGAATCATTAGAAACACCTTTTAATTTTAAATCAGGTTGAGCAAGAAATTTATCAATATCTTGGTCTTTTCGTCGGAGACCTTTTGAAGTGGTTGAGCAAGCAAAAGAATTTCTTTTTCCATTGGTTAAAAGTGGCCTTTCAATTCTGTTAGTAAGATTCAAATAAAAAAAAAAAACTAATTTTTACAGATCCATCTAAATACTGCTGGATATAATCAAGATTACTGGTATCATTTACTACTCGGGCAGGCTTAGATACGTTTTCCAAGAGCCAGTCGTTGGGAAGATTAATTTCATCCCATCGAATCATTCTAGGAGTTCGTATATTAGCGTCTTGAGTAGAGCTTTGGATCAAAACAGTAGAGCTACCAGAATTCTTAATAATAGCCTGAGGATTAAGATTGGTTTTTAACAACTTATAATAAATACGGTAGATGATAGCAAGAGGTCTACTATCTTCTTCCATATTATAACCAGAAGTTAATACATTTAGAGTTAGTGCTTTAAGAATATGAATATCATTCAAAGCAAGAGTTAAATTAGGGAAAATATCAAAATGAATAGGACCATTAAACAAAGAAGATTGAATCATACCAAGAATACTAGTCTGAAAATCAACAAATCTAGCATCACGAAGGCATAATAAAACAGAAGCATTGATGCCTAATCTAGTCAAAGGTTTAACAGCAACTTGAACAGATCCGACATGCAGAAATTTATATCTTTTAGCAAGAGAATCATTAACAAATTTTTTTATTAAACAATTGAAAATTTTCATTGTTGCTAGAAATAACAAATGTTTGTTCAACAGTTTTAATAGAGTATTCAGCTCTAAAAATAGATTTAGTCCAAGAGGTAGTGTAAACTTCATTAGGAGAAAGTTTAGGAATATTCCATTTATCAAAACTAAAATAATTATCATCTTCAATAGAGAAATGTTCAGAATTAACAACATCTGGTGGTAACGAAGACCTATAGCTAACGGAAGAACTGGATCTCCACATTTTCAAAAGCTAAAATCTAAAACTTTCTTCTAATCATAGGTTCTTATAATGCAGATGTAGTCTTCATATCAGAAGTTTAGTCCTCTTTACTAATCTCCCAAACCTCAAACCTTTTTTCCATTTCTTTAATTTTTTCTTTTAAGTAAATTTTCTTCCATTTTAGGTTTGCGCGCACACACATATATATAATGCATTCCAACTCACACAAGCTTGTCGGTGTTATGATGGTTATTGGAGCACTAGAGATATGTTGGAGTTGTCTTCATCTCCTAACCAATTAAATCCAGAGGGTTGTTTGCCACCAACCGTTTATTTTTTCTATTTTTGTTGATCATGGAAAAGGTCACTATTGTTTTTAAATGGCAAAAAAAATTTGTTAGTCAATGAAGGACATCTTTTGTCGCTTCTTGCATTTTTGATTGCATGCGTTGAATTTAATTTATATGTATCATTTTTTTTATTTCACAAAAATTGACATTCATGTCCTTTTTACGTAGGGTTGACAATTTTTAATACGACTCGTCGATTTGGTATGAATCTAACACAAAATTAAAGGGTTAGGGTTAATGAGTATGATTCATTTAATTAAATAGGCCAGGTTATGATTGACCTATTATATTATGCCCCAACATGACCTGAACCCGATATGCCACAAATCAACACAAACCCAATACAAAATTATAGAATTATAGTTGAGAGGTTTGAACGGTTTAATTAAATGGACCGGGTTAGAGTTAATATATATAGTCTTATACTCATGCCTTGACATGACCCAAATCCACACTCAATCACGAGTTGCCACTTGTATTTGTATGACTCAACGAGGAAAAGGAAAAAAGTAAAATCAAATCACAATTTTAATTTTAATTTTCTTTTTCCCTTTTCCTTTTCTTTGATTTTCTTTTCATCTCAGTCAAAAACGAAACGATATACAATGGGTTAATTTAAACTTCACTTAAAATTTCACTTTTTTTTTTTTTTTTATTTAGATATACAATGGGCTAATTTTAAACTTCGATTCAGTTTATTTCAACGTAAAATATATTTTTATTTTTATTTTTTTGTATCTTTTGGTGATTGGTGCTACCAAAAGAGCTTTTTTAGCTTCAAAAAATGGTTTTCGTATTCAAATTTCATAAAACCATTTTAACATTTTTCATGTTTGAGTTTATCATTCTTAAACTGCTGGACAATCGCTGGACCTTCACAAAGCCCACTGTCGGACCACCACTGAAGTTCGTTGGACCTTCGTCGGAAGTCACCAATAATTTCCCCGCCAAAAAATATTTTATGTTTATTAAACGGACCGTTCATTTAAAATTTCAAATGGAAAATTAAGTCTAGGTCCACAAGCTTCAAGTAATTCAGTTCAAGAAGAAACCAATTTCAAGCTTCAAGTAATATTTTGTTTAATTAGAAAAAAAAGTAATATTTTGTTTTAATATTTTTAAAACAAAATATTAATTTGGGTGTTATTACCTACTATTTTTTTTTTTTTTTTTTCAAGTCCTCTTTTTAAAGATATTTGGAGGGGGCCATTGCCTACATGGTCCACTCTTGTCTTCGCTGTTGACTCGAACAATGCTACCCTTATCTGTTGGACATGAATAAAACATAAACAAGTGTTTTGATCGACAACATTCATTAATACGCAAAATACAAAATAAATAAATAAATAACGAGATTCTCCAATTACAACCGTGGATATGTTCTTTCCAAAGGTGTGGGAAAAAAAAGATAAAAAGAAGAAAAAGAAAAATGGACCATCTTACAATAAAACGTACCGACAATGCTCACACCATCCAAAAGTTGAGGCCAACACTTCTAGATGGGACAGTTTGGCAGGATTGAGATCTTTAGCAATTTATTATTTAAATGGTTAGATTGTAGGTGATTCGACTTACTTTTTATATTATGGTTTTATTTAATTGATAAATTTACAATATAAATGGTCTATATTTATAAGGAGATGAAAAAAAAATACTAAAAAGTATGAGAGATCAAATCAAATCATATTTAAATGTATCCAAATCTGATTTGATTTGATTACAATGAATGCTGAAAATTACATCCTAAAGCTTATTTTATTACAATGTGGTGTAAAATTTCCTTTTAGATTTTTCTATTCGTCCTAACCCATCATTGACCATCGAACCTCCTGTCCAACTCCAAACCCTCAATACTGGAATCTCAAAAACTATTTTGATTGTATGATATTTTGTCAAGAAAAGGAAAATTATTTAGTGTGAAGTGTTATATTATTTTTTTATTTTCAAACTGAGGTGTATGCTTCTTATTGGAGCATGCAAAACACCAAATTTACACCACGGCCTGTTAAAGATAGTTATTCTTTATTCTAACATATATAAGACTTACTTGTCTAAATAAATTTTGAACTGTTTAACTACTTATTGGACATATAAATCTCATATATATATATGCAGAGGAGGGGGGTTGAGAGGGGTCAAATGTCCCCCTCATCTCCCAAAAATTCTTCCTATTCTTGATAAAATTTTTTGAATGCCCAATGTTGCCCACCATCAATTATTTATCAAGGAGCAAATCTTTTCTAAGAAGAGCTGATTTCACAACTCGTTGGCGTGAGTTCTTTATGTTTCAGTCGTCTGGATAATTAGGTCAGAGCCCAGACCAATGTTGAAGAAGACAAGGTTGAAGACCAACCTTTTACTTTTGTGCCAAAACACATCGATTAAGCTTGTCTTTTCTTTTCTTTTCTTGTTTTTTAACCAAAACGAGCTGTTTTACTTATCAAGAAACACTCGTTTAACTGTTGAAGACTTTAGCCTTTACTCTTTAGCAAATAGCAATGAAAAAAGTATGTTTTAAGGCTTTAAGCTTAACGCGACACCTGTGAGCCATTTTGACAAAAGTACAAAAATCTGAAAGCGTAAAATAAACAAAGACTTTGCTTCACAATTGTTTTTTCCTTTCTTTTCTTTTTAAAAGATATAAAAGACACACACAAGAAGGCCTCATCTTTCCACCACTTTAGACTTAAAGGAATCATGACTTGTATTAATTCTCCGCTGCTAAATAAAACAACTTGCAATAATTCTTAGGAAAATTTATCTCCAATAAACTGATCAATTAAATTATTGGATCTATTTTAGATACCATGAGTGCTACAAATCAGAATTAGAAGCTGTTCAACGATTCAACAATTTGCGATCTGCGATTTTTTCCTAGTATGTAATCAAACTTTTATATTGATTAAGCTTTAATATTTAGATTGCATGCTCTTTTAAATTAATTGTTTATGAATATATATAATTTTTGTTACATATTTTAGTTATATGAAATATATAATTGTAATTAGTTGAGATTATGGAAAACAACAATGATTCTATTGAGCTCCAATCAAATTCTAAATGAGCACTTATCGAGGTAGATTTAACAAATATGCCAATAGACCCTTACTTAAGAAAAAAAAAAAAAAAAAAAAACCATGATTACTATCATAGTTATTGAGACCAAATCCGAAAAGCATGAAAGAGCACTTTTAGCAATGAATGTTTTAAACGAGTTCATGTCAAGTCAAGGGAGATTTAGCAAATCTGTGATTGATTATGTTAGTTGCGACAACTACTATTGAAAGAACATTTTCATTTTTCAACAATGAATATAATAAAAAATTGTTTACGTTACTAAATGGGAGATTAATGGATGAATGATTATTTGGTTAAATATATTGAGAATAATATAGTTAAAACTATCAATAATAAAGAAATCATGCAGGGATTTCAAAATACGAAAACTCGTTGAGGACAATTGAATAAATGAACATCAAGTGTGACAAAATAAAATGATAAAATGTAAGTTAAATTTATATGTACGTTTTAAACAATAATTAAATTTTGTTTAATTTGTTTATTTATTTCGTTAGTTATATTATTTAATATTTTTAATTTAATTAAAAAAAAATCACCCCTCTGAACTAAAATTCTGGATATATATGTTCACTCACATGTAATGATCTAAGCACGTGATTTTAAAAGTTATATTACATTTTGAAAGATTGCTCCTTATATTATTACTTCACATGCTCAAATTATTTACAATTTGGATAACAAATTACTATAATCCTTATCCACGCACCAAAAAAATGGAGCTTTCATTATCCATTCTTTCTTACTTGTTCGCAAATGGGATGGATCATGATCTGGGTGGAACCCATGTATTATGAAAACAGATAAAAAGATGTTGAGGGTTCAGTTTAGTTAAATCAATACAACATGTCATGAGTTATGTCTGACAAACCACTTTTCTGAGAGGAAATTTAACAGATTGTAAAGTTTTATTGAATTTGGTAAAAAATTAAAAATTAAAAATTACATCCAATAATTCCTTCTTTATAATGTGTGTGAATTGACTGAAGACAAATACATATCAGCTTTAAGCACAGTAGTATAAAGTAAAATTAAAGCAGCTAAATCTTCTTTAATATGAAGCAATATAATAGGTGGATACTAACTTTAATGGAAGATATACCCATTTAATCGTTAAAAGGAATAATTAAAAGTTCTTGGGGGCCATCACCCTACCTCTCCTTCCCTCCACTCATGGTGAAATGCTGTACTAAAACAGAATGTTTGTTTGATTTTTTTCCTTCTTTTTTTTTTCTAGAAAAAAAAAAAAAAGGCAGATTTTTTCATAAAAATAAAGCAAGCCATCCATCACCTTACTTTGGATGACGAAAGCAAGCAAAAGCTGGTCTCAATTGATTGCTTATCTTTAAATAAAAAAGAAAATGGGGAAGAAAAAAAAAAGTTTTACCAAATCCAATTGATTTTTTTTTTTTTTTTTTGGAGGAAATTTAAAATTATGGCGGTGGAAAATGGAGCCGGGAATAATGTTATTCCAAAGAAAAGGGGAAGTTGGGGCCTCTGCAGTATGTAAAGTATGTAATTACAAAAATAATAAATAATAAATAAAAGAAAAAAAAAAAAATCTCTACAGGCTACCACAATGAGGTATTAACTTTTGATTGTGGTGGCCTGCGGAGATTCTTGATCTCCTACTTTAGATATTGCAGAGGTACCAACTTAATTATATATTCACTATATATACTTCTCTTATTTAATATATTATTATACGATAATTGTATAATTGGGATAATGTAGTAGTGAAAATTAGTTTTTTTTTTTTTTTTACAAGCCCTTATAATTTAAATGTTGATTTTTACTATCACGTCATCTCATTTATATGTCAATCTTAAAACATGGAGCCTATTAAATAGCATTGCTAAGAATCAGATATGGCTAATATTGCTCCAGAAGAAAAAGAACTATGTGATATAGGACGACATTTACCCATATTTTTGGTGAAAACAAAAATAGGAACAATGTTAAAAATAATATTGGAGCTAGGTGGTTTGATCATAATTTTACATATTCTCAGACAATGGAAGTACAAAATAACAGATTTGTCACGATTTTAGCTAGCTGATTCTCAATTATATTTGATATTCTATTTTAGATTATGATTTTATTTTATTAGGACTTTATTTCATTTTCTTACTAGGATTAGATTTACTTTAATTATTTTATTTCTTAGGATTATGTTTACTTTATATATATATATATAAAAGTTTGTTGATGTAAAACACAGACTCAATTGAATTATTATCAAATTAGAAAATTTTTTCTCAAATACTCTGAGAAGTTTTATTTTTTTTAAACTTGCGAACTTGTTTTATCTTTTAGTCCCCATAATATTTTATCTTTTGGCCAGAAGACACAGACACTTCTGATTGTGGTTAGCGTGTGTACAAGTTAAAGGAGATTGGAAATATTTATTTTTTTTTATCGTAAGTTTAAATTAAAAATAAAAGGGAGAGTTGGGTGGATGGTTCTTAATAAGCATGAGGAAATTGAGGTCCAGGGTAGAAAAACAGGGAATTCTGGAAGTGGGAAGAGGATAGTGGAGCGTGATTAAGAAAGGATTAACAATTTGAACGTGCAAACATTCAATTACCATTTTTTTTTGTCTTTTTTTTTTGCTTTTTAAATGGCTTAGGAGTTTATTTTCTACGAAATTCCTGTAAAGTCTACCACTATTCTGTAGAGTGTGACTGCGCATGCCTTACCTTATGATCGATATATTATAAATGTTATTTACATCTAGTATTGGTAAAATATTAATTACATAATTAAATTTATTTCTTTTTATTAACTTAATTAAACTTTTAAGATAAGTGATGATTTAATAAATATAAACACATCCTATTAAAAAGAGGTATATTCGTACATGATCACTACTTCTTATATAAATCTTAGATGCTTAATTAGTTGTTCTTACTCGATCCTTAATTATCTGCATCACGCTGATGTTTTTGATTTGGGGATCATTATCTCTAACAATAACTAAATTAATTGAGTAAAATATATTCATATATTTCCTTTATTTTGGTTAATGCAAATGATTATATCACAGAGTAATTATAGGGTAGAAAATTTTCATTTTCATATAAATATGTTGGTGCTTAGGAAAAGAAATATATCTATATATCAATAGGTTGTTAAACAGTAAACCAACTTGGATCAAACACATTTTGGTCAAATATAAGTTACTTTAGTTTAAACTTCTTTTCCATATTTTTATGTTACAGTATACCCTTTTAAATAGGTATAGCCATAAGATTCTAATACATATGCTCCCTTTTTACTTCACGTGTTAAAATTTATATTTGGCAGGGATTGAAGCTTGAAAATTGAAATATAAAAACTTATCTTGATCATAGTAGGATACACTAGAAAGTGGAAAATTGTCTCAAAAACATTAAGTGGTATAAAGTTTTGAATTTTTTGTATTGAAAAGATATTGTTTAACAAAAAAAAAAAAAAAAATACCGTTTTAATATTGATATTTTTGAGAAATGAAACGTGAACAGTATCGAGAGGAGGGGAAAGAGTTGCCAAACGGGATACGTTTGTCAAGCATTAATGAAGCTTGAAAAATAAAAAATGAATACTTATATTGCATGATCAGACTTGGATCCACTAGAAAGTGGAAAATAGAGGTCTCCCAGCATCGAAGCAGCTTCTCCCATCATTTTATGTGGAGGTCGTGTAAGTGAAAACGATTGTTTTTGGGTATAAATTATAAAGCTTTAGAATCCATTTGGTTGCAGCCCATGTTATCTAAAACAAAATTAATGGCATTTTTGTGCCTAACCCAAAATATTTAGAGGACCAATTAGACAGAAAGGAAGGTTGTATAAGCAAGAAGAAGTGAAAGTCTGACACGACAAAGTTGCCTCTACATGACTGATGTGCGAGGCTGCGAGCACTCTTGCAACAACCACCAAACACGCGAGAAATTGACTCGGTTTCTTCACAAATATTCAACTCACTGACGTATCAACGAAAACGAGTAAACTCGGAATTAATAACGTTTCTTTAATTACCTGGCCACGTGCTTTGTGGCATACCGAATTTTACTTTGGGGAAGGTTTAAGTGAAGGCACAGGTTTTTAAGAATCTGCATAAGGTATCATTTTTTTTTTCTTCTTCTAGAACCATAGCAGTCCTAACATAATTATGCTGTGGGAATTTCATGTGTGATTGTGACAGTAGGTGATTAAAGAGAGTTCAAATGCTTGCTCTTATTCTGTAAAATGTTAATTGTTTTAGAAATTAAAACTTCTTTTAATATATTGAGATCTTTAATATGTGGTCTTTTGAAAAATTTAAATTTTACTTTCTCTCCTAAGACTTCTATGGTAATTCCTTTTTGATATGCAATAAAGGGATACAAAAGACATAAAAAATGATTTCCTAATATGACTTTTGAATTAGGCATGTTTTTTATTAAGACAAATGAAGTTTTGAAACAAACATCATCTTGACAGACATGTGCTTTAGGCAACTTGTAATATATCTGCATTTCACTGCCTTTGGCTGATGATAAATGCTCTGTAGTTTTTAAATAATATTTAGTAGGTATCATTCCTTCTTGAATACAATTTAAATCTGCACCTGAATCTATTAAAGCTATAACTTCAAATTTGAATTCACCATTAATAATTATTGTTACTCTAGAGTTCCATTTTTGGAAAAGGATTCTATCAATTATGTTTAAGTATTTCTCATCCGTAGTTTCTTTGAAGATTAAACTTTTGGTTGAAGATTTTGTAGATTTTTCGTCTTCTGATTCTTGTTCACTTTCGGATTGACTCTGTTCAAAAAATCTTTTATTAATCTTTAAAATCATTACTTCATGTTCCAATTCTTTGTTTTTGGTTTTTAAATCTTTTATTTTTATTTTTATTTGATTGACTTCATGCTGTAAGTCTTGGAGGGTTACTTCCCTTTGTTTTGATTTAAATCTGTTGAGGATTTTATCAATACTAATTTGTGGTTCTGTAATTTTTGTTGGTCCATTTTTTGCTTCATTTTTTATTAGATTACTCTTAAATTTTTTAAGGTATTTGGTTTTAATTTCTGGGTCTTCTATTCCTTCTATTAAGTCGATTAACATTTCTTCATGTTTAGTTAATACGTTTATCTTAAGTTTTGTTTTACAACATGAATCTTTACAACCTAGTTCTATTTCTGAACTACTAGAATTTTGACTTGACTTATAATCTGTTGAGGTGTTAAAAATTCCGTCTTCATTTTCACTAGAATCTGAATTTCTGAGTTCTAAGATTTTATACAAATCTTCTTTTTCTTTATTGGAAATTTTTAATTGGTTTATTTTATCTTTTACTTTGCATTCATTTTTGTAATGACCTGTCTTTCCACATTTGAAGCATTTTACTTTCTTTTTGTCATATTTTTCGGTTTTGGGTTTTTTTGTAATATTTTTTTGCTGTTTTATTTTTCTTATAATATTCATTTGGTTCAAATTTTTTGTTTTTTCTATAACATTTTTTATAGGGTTTTCTAGTCTTTACGTATTTATCTTTATGTTTTCTTCTAGAGGGTGGTATAGGAGGTAAGCCATATTGTTCACAAAAATTTCTCATTTCATGTTTTACTTCTCTTTTTTCTTTGTTCAGGTTTTTATTTATCTTCATATTTATACACATTTTTAATCCTATTTTGCTTATTGTACTTATGATGTCTCCGTAGGTGAGATTATCTTATTCTATAATTCCAGTTTTATTACTTAATTCTTCACAAATTTTATGGGCAAATAGGTTGGGTAAACCATTGATAAATTTCTCTTTCCAGAAGACATTTCTACATTCATCTCTTAACACTACTCTTGACATAAAAACATCTTTATACCATCTAAAATCACTTAAGGTTAGACACCTAAGGTTACTTAGTTGGTCATGAATTCTGGATGTAACATTGCTAGGGATTCCTGTAAAATGTTTCATTATGGTGTAAATTAAAACATTAATTCCATCGGGGATTCCTCTATTATGTTTTTCATCATAAATTGGGATTCCTTCTTTATCTTTTTGAACCGCATATTTTATTTCACTACGATTTGCTTCAGTTAGGTATTTTTCCCACCAAGCTTTTAATGTTCCCGTAAATCTTGATGTTAAAATGTCTACAATTTCTGCATTAGTTTTTTCTGAATTTGCAAGGTAATTATTAGTAACCATTGACATGTGCTGTAGTTTGTTTAAAATTTCTTGTTCAGACAAACCATCAATATTCCATTCAAAAATCTTGTCAGTAGAGACTGAGAATTGGTTAAAAACATTTCGTTCTTCATATTGAATGTCTAGTGGTGTAGGTCTAGAGTACCAATTAGGGGTGTTAGGTGTTGGTCTAATCATTCTATTAACTTATAATTCGTTGAATTGTTTTTCAATTTGTTGTATTTCTTGATCTGTACTTTGTTCAGATTCTGAACTTTGTGTTTCACTTGTTGTTTCATATATGATTATTTGTTTTTCTTTTTTAATGACTTAGACAATTTTAGAGGGCGAGGCTTCATGTTTTACATTTTCAAGTAGTTTTAGCATATTATTGACCTTTTCAAGACAGGTTTCGTCTTTATCTTTTAAGTATAATGTTTTGGGTTGTGAAATTTTTAAAAGAGGTTGTTCGTAATGGGGTTTTTTATTTTCAGTTTGAGTTTTAGTTGGGGGTTTAATTCTGTTTTCTATTCGGTCTAATTGTTCTCCTATGGTTATGAGGCTTTGGTTTGTATAATTGTTTTGTTCCATGATCTTTTTTATTTCGTCATCTTTAGAAGTTTTAAAAGGGGAGGCTAAAATTTTTTATCCTTTAAAGTTTACAAAGATTGGTTCTTGTGGAGGGTGACTTGCTTCTGTTATAGTTTTATCTTCTTTTTCCCACTGTGTTAACATGTTTAATTTTTTATTTTCATAAATTTTGATAAATTCAAATAATTTTATATGTAACTTATGTTCATTCATAAATTTTTCCCATTCTGCAAAGATTTTTATCTTTTGTTCTTTTGTATATTTTGACTTATATTTTTCTCTTTTTTATGTATTCTTGGTAGAATTATGGTTTTTTATTAAGGGTTGGAGGTCTAAAGTAAATGGTTTACTTATAGTCATTAATTTTGGGTGTAAAGAAGGTTCTTCTATATCTGTTTGTGTTGGAGAATTTGGTCATTTTTCTTCAAAATTTTCTTGATTAGCTGTATAACATGGGGAGATTATTACAAATTCTACTTTTATACCTTTCAACTTTAAATTTTTATCTCTTCTTAAAGGTTCAATATCAACGAACGAAGAGGCAGAATTTCTACGGCTTGTATCTTGTGGATTTCCATGGCTTGTTGATGTATCTTGGAAAGCTGTTTCTTTTATCATGAAGGGTAGTTTGTTGAGTCTTGGTCTATCAAAACTTAACCTAACAGTACCATCTAAGTATTGTTGTAAACAATTTAGATCAAATGCTATATTTTTTGTTTTTGTTGGAATGTTTTCATTTTCTAAAAGCCATTCGGATGGAAGTTCTACTTCAGACCAGACTATTGATTTTGGTACTCTAACGTTTGCATCACAAGAATGTGTCTGTATTAGTAGAGTTTTATCTTTGGGACTTTTAACAAGAGCATGAACATTAAGATTTGTTTTCATTGATTTATAATAAAATCTGTAAATTAATGCTAAAGGTTGGCTTCCTTCTAACATATCATAACCTGTTATTTTAATGTTCAAAGTTAGAGCTTTTAAGATATGTGGATCACTTAAACTTAAAGTGAAGTCAGGGAAACAGTCAAAATGAATTGGTCATTTATGAAGACTAGATTCAACGACTCCTAACATGCTAGTATTGTAATATTTATGTCTTGGATATCTTAAACACAAAAGTACAGAAGCATTAATTCCTAGACGGACTAGGGGTTTTACCGCAACTTGGATTAATCCTATGTGAAGGAAATTCATTTTCTTTTTTCTAAGTTTTTTAATTACTTCTTTAGAAAGTAATTGACATGTATCATGATGTTTATTTAAAGCATAAACTTGTTCAACTGTTTTTACGCTGTAGTCATTGCTAAAAGACAAGAGTGAAAAACTTGATTTATAAATTTCTTTGGTTGGGACCTTGGGTATGTTCCAATCATGTGAATCTATATTTCCTTCAGGGATGTTGTATTCTTCTTCATTAACTATATCAGGTAAAGAAGGTAGACTAGATCTAGAGCTCATAGAAGATGTGGATCTAAACAACCTAGACATAATTCAAAATATTTGTTAAGGACAAGACAACAAAATTGAAGACTTTCTACTTCCAAATGCTTCTCTTTAACAGGTCTTTAAGTGTTCTGGAATAGTTATTTGTTTGTCCTACTGTAATGCCCCGATATTTGAACTAGCAAATATCGAAGTCGTGACGCTGCAACTTTAGAAAATACAATCTTACAGCGGAGTATGTATATTTTTTTCTTTTTCTATGACCTAGGAATAACTTACACAACACAGTTGAGCTGACTGAAATACCTCGAGGTGATATATTATTAAATAAAATAGAAACATGGTTTTCATTACAACATATGTATACACTAGGTGTACCAAATATATGCCACAGACGGCACCTAAATTAACATAGTAATATCTATTAAGTTTACACACATCACCATACATAATAAAAGCGATTAACATAAATGAGACTTGCTCCATAGAGTAAGCATAAATCCTGCAGCAGATGGTCTATCAACCATCAAAACCAGTAAAAGGACCATCGTCCTCACTTTCTATCCATGTATGAAGATCTATGTAAAGATGACGTTATCATATTTACATAGGCAAACAAATGAGTAATCTATTTTCCTAGATATAAAGACTAAAAAGACTAGTTTGAACAAATAAGATTAAAGACTAAAATATATAATAATGAATGAGTTGTGAATGCAGCGTAATGACAGATTAGTTTGTGTTTTATGATAATCTTTCTTCAGACCTCTTCTCATTAACATAGTAATATCTATTAAGTTTACACACATCACCATACATAATAAAAGCGATTAACATAAATGAGACTTGCTCCATAGAGTAAGCATAAATCCTGCAGCAGATGGTCTATCAACCATCAAAACTAGTAAAAGGACCATCGTCCTCACTTTCTATCCCTGCATCAAGATCTATGTAAAGATGACGTTATCATATTTACATAGGCAAACAAGTGAGTAATCTATTTTCCTAGATATAAAGACTAAAAGACTAGTTTGAACAAATAAGATTAAAGACTAAAATATATAATAATGAATGAGTTGTGAATGCAGCGTAATGACAGATTAGTTTGTGTTTTATGATAATCTTTCTTCAGACCTCTTCTCATGAGCTCTCAGCCCGCTTACGTCCGTTATGTCCCTCACACTTTAGAGGTTTACCTGTTTGGTGCTGGCAACTACACCGCCCCAGCTTAGTTATATATTAGGCCTTTTGGACGGTTATATACCCCCATCCACCGAGATACCGACAATTCCTCGCGGCAATCCACCCAGCTTGTTCTTAAGGTGGCTATCTTATCAGCCCATTTTATTAGACACATTATGCAGCAGTTGTATTGCAAAATTATATTCATAAGACAAAATAAGAATTCCTACAACAATAAAACAAAGCTAGTACTCAGTAAGTATATCCATACTTACACTCCTTAGTGTAGTATTCTGCTCCACTTCTGCATATAATACATACATACAAACAATACTTAGTTCATTCTCCAATAATATCATTGTTTAAAGACCCTCATCTTTTATATTTATTTATTATCCGTCACTTCATCTTTACTTACTCATTTTATTATATTAATCTAAGATAATTACTTATAACAAGCTTTATGCCTGAATTCATTTTTGGTGACGAGGCTAATGGCCAGTATCACTAAATACAAACAAGTATTATAAATAATATATATAAAACATGACTCATATTTTGGAGATGAGACCAATGGTCCGTACCTACCAAAGTATGAATCAAAATTTAAATGACAATAAAAGAAATGACTGAATGTAAATACTGAATTCATATTCTGGGGATGACCGCCAAAAATATGAATTAAAATTGAAATGACATAAAAAAAATAACTGAATGTAAATAATGCATATTTCGGGGATGAGATCAAATGGTCCTTACCGCCAGAAATATGAACAAAAATTTAAATGACATAAAAGAAATAACTAAATGTAAATAATGTATATTTCGGGGATGAGATCAAATGGTCCTTACCGCCATAAATATGAACAGAAATTTAAATGATATAAAAGAAATAACTGAATGTAAACAATGCATATTTCGGGGATGAGATCAAATGGTCCTTACCGCCAGAAATATGAACAGAAATTTAAATGACATAAAAGAAATGACTGAATGTAAATACTGTAAAGTAAATAATATATAGATAATATTGTAAGTCCTTAATTGATTTTGTCCACTAACTCTTTATTATTAATTCACTTGTATCCATTACTTTATTTTACATTATACGCTTATTGGGTCTTTAAACAATTAAATGAGGACAAGTAATAAAAGCAATAAATCATGATATTTATACAAGAAAAACTTACCCAATAATCCTTTAGAAGTAAAACTCCACCAAATCTTCTCTAGGTAGCTAGTTTTAAAAAAACGCTTGAACACTACAAGAAAGATCTAGGCTATATGGTATTTGACTAGAACTAAGAAATAAAATGAAAGGAGGAGCAAACAATTTTACTTGTTCTAAGATTGTAAAAACTTAAGTGAAAGTGAATTTAGCTAAGGCTCTATTTATAAGAGAATGAATGATTAGGATTTATTTTTACACATTTGATCTAAGGGTTGAGATGTATTTAACCAAAAGAATGAACCTAGTCCATATTTCATGCTCTATACCAATTAGAATTTTCGTCCAAAATGAGGGCAGAGTATCCCGATCCATTTTTCAATGTCCAAACGTACTCCGATTGACATGAAATTTTGAGAGTAGATAGAGGACTCCACAAACATTTTATATTTTTGGTTCGACTTCATCTGAGTTTGTTTGAGTCTATTTTTGGCCTATACAAAGTTTCAAATTCAACTTAGGCTTTAACTATTTGCATTCCCACTTGGCCACTTGCCTTATTAAATCATTATAATCATGATATTTACTATAATCATCATTACTAGAAGACTTTAAGCTTTCAACAAAGGTGGCTAGCCTTGGTATCTTTCTTTAGCAGCTTTAATCTCATTTAGACAGTATGAAAATTAAGACACTGCTTTTTAGGCTAAAAAAACTGAAAAGCTTAAAAGCTTCAAATTAATTTATGACTTCGCTAAACACCAATATAAATAATTTATTCACTAGATTGGGTTTGATTATGCCCATAAACATATTAGTGAAGCTAAATTTTTAGAATTGAAGTAATATACATAAGAGGTCAAAAATCAATGTAATATACCTTTAACACTAAATAGTTATTTAATATCATTAATCCACATATCATTGTTTTAA
Source organism: Corylus avellana (assembly GCF_901000735.1). Lineage (NCBI taxonomy): Eukaryota > Viridiplantae > Streptophyta > Magnoliopsida > Fagales > Betulaceae > Corylus > Corylus avellana. The sequence continues at coordinate 12,507,649 of NC_081546.1, read as the reverse complement.
TTTATCGATTATATTTTTAATCTATTTAATATTATTTAAATAAGAGTTTTAAAATCTAGGTCGTTACACCTACAATGTGTCATCCCGACTTACAAGCCTACCCGGCCTAACTGCGTTGACGGCACATTGACGGCACAAAGCGTACATCCCATATAACTTAAAGATTTTGCTAAAGATAACATCTGAAAATATACTTGTTTTACAATTCTGTTTTCTGGAGTTAACAAATATATGAATGGACATTAAGATGAACGGATCTAATGGCTCTGATACCAAGAGGGGACTCACAGGAAATATATGAAACATTTTCATATATGAGCCATTGATCTATATATGAAACAATTCCTAATATCATTCTTGTATTTTAAGTGGATAAAAACCAGTAAAAACAAAAATAAAACACCTTCCATCAAGTCACAACCAAGTCACCATATAGTCCTGAGCCTAGGAAATGTAAACCCCTATGACACATGTTCACCCATTAACATGTTAAACAAGTTTCAGGTTCTTGGTTCCCCAAGACCTTCTTTTTCATCCACTTTAGCAACCCCGAGTCATCCGGACCCTTACCAGTTGGTAGAATGTCCTACAGCAACCATTATCCCTACCCAACAGAACTCTTCAAAACTCATACAGCAGCAAAAATTCTATACCAACCAGCCAATTACCCATACCAACAGATCTAGGTTTGTCCAAAAAACCTATATAGAAAACCTGTTTTTTGTAGAACATGACTAGCGTCATCTCAAGAATCCTTTGGATCTTGTAAAGAATTATTTCCCTCCTAAATGGAATTTCACCCATCTAAATCCATCAATTTCTACAGAAACATTTTACTCCAAACAGCATCAATTACCAAAGACTCTATCCCAGACAAATTTGATCCAGAACAGAAAAGAATAATCCTTGATAAAATGTATATCACAAAGATCATTTCACCAAAAGAATGGGGTCACCCATCTAATCTCAAAGTCTTGCAGGGCCACCAAGTTCAATACAGCTACTATGATTACATTGAAGCATGGTCAAAAGTATTTTTTTTATCAAAACAATAATAACAGTCATTCTTGGTATCTTTGTTTTGATAACAACTTCAGCAGTCAGCTCCATATTTGGTTCAACAGATGGTGGCAAAGTCATGGGATTATTCCTGAGATTTTACCCCCAGAACTTGCAGATGCATTACAGTAGTTCGCTTCAGTCTACAGAGTTAATGAAGCAGAAAGTTAATTTCCTTCCTTGCTCCATATGGCAAAGAAATATAAAATTTCATGGCTCTTCAAATGGGATTATGTCATTGATCAAGGAATTTGCAGAAGAAACAGATATGTTCGCTGGTGGGACAAATTCAACATTCAGAAAATACTTTTATCAATACAAAGAGAATTCCCTTCCTTCACCACTCAAAGCCAATTCCTAGCAAGCAAATCACATCTACAGATAGAAATTGCAATAGTCATGGCTCAGGTCCAATGTAAAGAAGACCTTAAGAACCTTTGCAGAAGCCTTCTCCTTAAAGCTGAAGGCAGTGAAGAACAAGGAGAACAAAGCCCAGCTTCGTCCTCCTCTTCAACCAACCAAGTATAGCCCATTTACTAGGAAGCCCAAGACCCCTATGATCTTGGTGAAGATTGAGACTTAGAGAAGCCCAAATACAGCAATCACTGTTCCAAAATACAGCAAACACTGTTCCAAAATACAGCAATGTTCATGTTACTGTTCTAGCTCAGATATATATATATATATATATATATATATATATATGGGGTTAGCGGTTTTATTTAACCACCTTAAAAAATGATTAGCAGTTAGTGCAATTAGCAGACGGGTTAGTAACTATCCGCCATTTCACCCTAGTGGCAATTGCAAAACCGAGTGTCAATTTGTTCTTCACCAAAACAAGAAACATGCAAGGACATTAGGTTGTTGTGTAAGGTTGTTTACGGTTATATTTTTTGTATCTATACAAAGAAGAGAGAGAAGATGACTGATTTTGTATCTTAAAAGACCACAATAATTATTTATAAATAAAATTTTTAATATTAGATGAAAAAGGGCTTGTATTGCTAAAATTGGAAAGTTTTTTAATATAAATCTTGAATAGATCTCACCCATGAAAAGGGGCTTATAAGGGGACGGTACCTAATAGCTTATATACATGTATATAGTTAAACTTATGCTTAAGTTGGATGAGACACTTAAGATCGTAATATACCACAACGCTTTCTAACCGACACCCAAGGCGATTCGCTCTATCTCATAGCTAGGCTTCCCCCTCCATAACTCAAACCCTTGACGTAGTATTTGACTCTAGTACCAAATGATCTAAATTTTAAATAAAACTCACCCTTAAAATCACCACGTGAAATACTTCAGTTTCGTATACAGCAAGCAATTCAAAGTCCACTCCTTGAAAAATTGATTCAAATTTCTGCGGTGAGTATTTGTTCTTGTTCATTCATAATTACAATTAGGGTACTTTAATTTCATCAACCCCACCCTTTTTTATTTTCCATGTCCACGGTAGCCGTTATAAATTAAAGCTGACTTTTTCAATTCCCAAAAACCATTGAAAGATATTCATACATGCAATAAAAGGTTTTCTACTTTATAAATTTTTGTTATTCTTTTCCAAATGCCTGTGTCTTATTATTTACGTAATTATTCCCCTGGGAGCATATCACATGGACAACAAGAGCTTAAAGGGCTTGAAAGAACAGGAAAGCAACAAATTAAAGCCAAACAAGAATGACCACTTATGCTGTTTGCACAAGAGAAATGTTGTTTATATTAATATTTTGCTTTCCTCCCTACTTTTCTCCTTCTTTTTCTTTTCTTTTCTTAGGGAAATACATAAAGAAAGTACATACACACTTAAGAAGCAGTTATAATATGATATAAAGGTTTTGCGTGTTTATAAACTCTCCATTCAAGTAACTCCAGAGAGAGAGAGAGAGAGAGAGAGAGATGACGAGAGAGATGGACTGGAAGCCAAGTTATCTGGATCTAATATTGGTACCATTAGGGTTTCTCATAAGCATTTCTTATCATGTCTGGCTGTGGCATAAGGTTCAGACAGACCCCTTAAGTACCACCATCGGAAGAAATGCACACGGCAGACGCTTCTGGGTCGACGCCATGATGAAGGTATCTCTATCTATCTTCCTTCTTTCCATGTCTTTTCTTTTTCCTTTTAACGCTTCATCAGTTCTCTCCGCTTCCGCTCTCTTTTATATTATCGTATCTTTCTACCTCTCTCTCTATATATATATGAAAAGTTTACAGAAAATGCATCAACTTTGATCAGCTTCAAACTATTAATATCACCATCATCCACTACTTACCATGCTCTCAGTGCTACTCAAATTCCTGTTGGTTCAGGCAAAAATCGATCTGATGATATGATCATCTACACCTTTGAGTCAGAAAAAAGATCTGGATATGAACGAAGGTGCATGTATAGATGGTGGCTTCGCGCGCACCTGAATGACAGCACAGAATTTTTAATATTAGTGGAATATTCGCATCGTACGCTACTCTGTGAGTAGAAGCTGCCAAAAAAGATTCGCTGGCCGGTATGGGAGAAGCATCTATTCATTTGTGACCCAACCCAAGTCTTTTCACTTTAATCTAATTCGCAAACCTACCCACATCGCCAAGATTTATCACAATATATGGAATTAGGCAGAGCAGAATTAGATTTCAGCCAATTCTCACTCACAAATTAAATCCATATCCTAATTTTTCCCCCCCTCTTTTTTTCCTGTTACCAACATACAGAATTTCCGCAACATAGTTTCATGAAGTTCATGGACAGATAGCAAAGAAAAAAGGGCTTGAAAGATTATTTTGTTAAAAACAAATTTAAAGGATAAATTTTTTTTTTTTAACAATTTTTTATTTTGTGGAGGAGGGATGAAGGGGGCCATATATATCCGTCCCTGATGCTGTGCCAATGAGTAAAGCAATTATTATGGTATAAAACCTTTTTGTTCTTTCTTTAAAAAGAAAAATTTTATGTTCATGATATAAGCCAATCGCTCTCTCTCTCTCTCTCTCTCTCTATCATGTTCTTCTTCTTTTTTTTTTTGGGCTATCTGCTATCTTTTTCTCTTTTTCTTTCTCTTTCATCATCAAACAGTCTAGTTATCGTCTTTAAAAAGTAACATAACTCAATCGATCGAGGACCACGTCAAGCTCGAATCCATCTTACCTTGTGCGGACATGTAAAAAAAACAATATGGCGGCTATCTCACATTCCTGAATTATTTAAGTATCTAAAGAGAACATCTTTACCAATTGCCATTCCCCTCCACATATCATGAAAAAAATTACTGTGCTTCTACATGTTTTTACTAGCCAAATAAATTACATTTAGTGCAGGAAAAATAAAAGTGAAATGTTGTTGTGGGGGTAACATGCATGGTGAATCATCATTTCATTAAAAGTGGCTCAATAATACCACTTATCTATGTGGTATGTGATGTTGATAGTAAATGTTTCCTTATTTGCACTACTAAAATTAATCATGTTTTGTCACAACTAGGAAAAAGTCTTTTTTTTTTTTTTTTTTTTCTGTTTTATCCATTAATTATCTAATTATAGGAATTTTAAATTTTGGCAGGACATTGAGAGAAAGAATATCCTGGCAGTCCAAACCCTCCGGAACTTGATCATGGGATCAACCCTAATGGCGACAACCTCGATCCTTGTCAGCGCAGGCCTAGGAGCAGTCATAAGCAGCACATACAGCGTGAAGAAGCCCCTAAACGACGCCGTTTATGGGGCTCATGGGGAATTCATGGTGGCCTTAAAATACGTGTCACTCCTTACACTTCTCCTCTTCTCTTTCTTTTGCCACACTCTTTCCATTAGGTTTTTGAACCAGGTTTGTCTCCTCATCTCCATCCCACAGGACCCCCCCGTGGGGATAGTCACAGCAGAATATTTGACAGATCTTTTAGAGAAGGGCTGCCTTTTGAACACTGTGGGCAACCGGCTCTTCTACTTAGCCATCCCCCTTCTGCTTTGGATATTTGGGCCGGTGCTGGTTTTCCTCTGCTTTGCTGCAATGGTGCCGGTGCTTTACAACCTCGACTTTATGTGTCAGAAAATTGGCAAGGGAAGGGGGGAGGAGAATGGAAATAGGGATTTTGTTTGAGGGTATAAAGACAAATTGTAATAAAAATTAATTAAGTTGTAAACTATTAATATTACATCAAATATAGATTATGTGTGTATGCCTTTAGGGCAATATAAAGAAATCTGATTTGTCTAAGTTGCTTTTAGATATATAAATTAATATATACTAATTTAATAGACCAACTTTTGGTGCATCACACACTAGGAAGTTCAATGGGTGGTTCAGGTTGCTTTTGTCATCTGTACATTAAGGCCACATACATAATTTACTCATTAATTAATTAATTAATCAACTTTTTGCCCATGACGATATAAGAAATTCAATTGTGGTGATGTGAAAAAAAAAAAAAAAAACAAAATATTCCCTTTATCCAAAATCTATTATCTCGATGTATAGTAATTGGTTCTTAGTTTTATTATAAATCTATATAGTTAATCTATGTAATTAACAAATATGATTCGCTACCTTCCCTTCAAATTAATCCTTCTAATGAATTGAGCCAATAGCCTTCCTATTGCATTTATTTTTTTTGGATGGACTAGCATAGCCATTCTATTTTGTTTTAAGCTATGAATTCTTGGCCAACCCGTATCACTTTCAACTTTCCTGCCGTCCACTCATGCACGCCATGAAAGTTCAATTTTTCGATTGTTTATGATAAGCGGCTGATAATTTACGCCTATAATGAATTGTTTTGTAGCATGCGCCCATTTTGTGGATGCTAATATATGAATGAAGTTTGCATATTGAATCCATGATCACCCTTTGTTATGAGTTAGGCAGGTGCGGAACTATGTACAACAGTGGGGGGACATTAAGTTTTTGAAATTTTCATTAAAGTAGATATATTTTATATATTTGCTCCTTAACTAAATTTAGAAATTTGTCCCTCCAAATTTAGAAATTTGTCCCCCCAAATTAATTTTTTACTCCCTTGTGTTTATCAGCAGCAAGACTTTGTTTTTAGCTTTCATTGTTGTTAATTAACTTAAATATTTGATGGGTTTGGATTCATTAATTTATTTGGCATTCTTTCACTTATTAGTGGTACTAAGTAACTATAATAAAATTTTAACAAAAATAACCTGTAATCTATGTATTCGGTAGGTGCTACTATGGTCACGCCTAGGTAGGATAGCCACAATTAGTCACTCCGACCTACCCTTTTAATTAAAAAAAAATAAAAAATTGTCCCCCCACACTCAAAATCCTGGTTCCGCCCCTGGAGTTAGGGTAGAGAGACAACATTGTACTCTTGTTCAATAGCCATAGATGCACACAAGCACAAGAGGTACTTGTTTTATCAAACTATTAATTTACACATGCCGTGAAAAGGGGGATAACATTTTAGTTTAATTATTCTAACACTTTCTCCTAGTTTTTTCGGTTTCTTTTTAACTTTCTTAAACTTTTTTTCCTTCCTCATAGAACCCTAGCTACATCAAAATAAAGATTAATATTAATAATGCCGACTCAACAAACCAAGCTTTACAATCGTATTTTATTTAACATATTAATTAACTGGTCCCTACCAAACATAAAGTCTCCACTTGATAATATTATTTAAGCCCCCCACCAAAACAATGGAAACGAAATAAACTTACCGTTGAGCCACCAGTGGTCCAACGTTGATCGATCGGAAACCAATGGGAAAACTGAGAGCATATTTTAAATAAATAAGGGTGAAGTTCACTTAACCCCTTCAAACTATCACCCCAATGACAATCTACCTCCCAAACTAGGCTTGAGAGAAGGATTAATGGTAATTTACCAAATATAATTAGATAGGATATCACCACTGGCATGATTTTTGAAATTGCGTAAATGTCTTTCAGGATTCTTTAGGATTCACCAATATTGTCTTTTGTGATTCCTCTAGATTCATTGCTAGTGGAAAAATTGACAGCTTCGTAGAAATATATATATATATATATATCATCACACGAAGAGAGGGTGGAAAGAATATACCACCGGAGATAAGAACAGAAGTACTACACTACTTCATTTTGAGGAAACATATTACTCAAAATTATTAACTATATATGTGGTTTATAATCTCTAATTTGATACATATTGTTCAAGCACATTTGCAGACCGTTGGGCCAGCGACAGAATTCCTCTTACAAAATAAGGGAGAAGTCATCAAAAGCTCCCAGCCCAGGAGGACTGGGAGCCTTCCAACGTTCAAGTTAGTAAAAATTCTATGAGATGGAGTAACGCTAGATAAAATATTAGTAGTGTGTATCTATGGTAAGGAGGCTTTCTTTCGTTTCAATCGACTGAGAATCACGTCCCATGAAGCGGAGGTCACTAATTCGAATCATGCTCTATGTTTCTCTCTCCTTGTAAGAACATGTTAAAAAAAAAAAAAAAAAGTGCTTCTTTCCTTATATAATTAAGCCTCTGTTACTGCCTCCCCGGGCTAGATGTTTAGCATTTTCTTATAATATCTTAGAAAAGTATAGAGGATAAAATTCCATTAAAAAAATGCCACGTCTCACTAAACACGAACCACTAATCAGTCTAATCTCACAGCTCACCCCTTCCCTCTACTTTTTACGACCTATATATCAAATTAAAATTTATCAAAGGAAATAACATAGCATTCTATATCCCTAACCATGAAGTACAGCTGTGGCCCTTTGGGGCGGTGGGGAAACAAGGAATTTGATTCACATCAAGCAAAATTACAAGATAAAAGGACAAAGTACGCAAAATTCCCTTAAATTATCATCTAATAATTAATTAATAATGTCCTCCTAAATTTTTAATTGAGAAAAAACGTCAATGTGCTCCAAGGCCATAAAAAAAAAACAAAAATATCCATATAAATTCAAAAAAAAAAAAAAAAAAGAAGACAAAATTAAAAATTAAAAAAACAATTATTATTATTTTTTTTTTTTCAAAAAAACAATTTTTTAAAACTTTTTTCATTTGGACAATTTTGATAGTTTGGAGAGACATTTTCACAATTAAAAATTTAAGAAAAAAGTTATCAATTAAGTGATAATTTGAAGAAGTTACGTGAAATTTTCCTAACATAAAGTTAAGTAAATAAAGTGTTAATTAGGTTGCATTGGAGGCACTAGCCTAAGCCATGGCCCTAAGTTGCCATGAAGTTCTCATTACTCATACCTATAAGTGTACCTAGATGTGGGACTATAAGTCGCCACGACGTTGCATGTATTCCATTAGCACACTTATATCATCAATCGGAGGTGTTTTATTATTATTATTATTCTTATTATTTATTTGTCAATTAGAGGTCGCTTTTATATTTAGTAAATTAATATATGAATGTGATACAATTCGATAAAGTGACAATAAAAATTAACATTTAAATTAATATTTATAAAAATATTTTAAATAAATAAAAATTATTTTTCACTATAACTTCATCTTAGTTGTATAACAAACATACATAACTGCATTTATAGCACAACAATACAGTGAAAATCAAAACCCTAGCCCCCCTTCCAGTGCGACCCAAAAGGGAGGAAGGATGGTTTCTTCCATCTTTCCTCCCTTCCCCTTTTTCCTTGTTTTTGTTTTAGATTTTGTTTATACTCTAGTAGCAGCACCCAGCCTCCTCCACTGCTTTGGCCGCCTACTCCACCTCGCCATTCGTTGTTTTCCCCGCTCTTTTGGTTTTGTCGATTTCTGCAAGGGTTCTTAGATCGGCCTTTTCCGAAGCAGATTTACATTTTTACCGTCGGTCCAAGTCCTATACGTGTCATTACACATTCTTCCCTAGCGACAATGAGTCCTGTAGACAACAGACGTTTTCCCTCTGGTCGGCACGTGACGGTTGTGGTTCAAACGCATTGGAGCGTGGATCGGGTGAATCTCAAGCGCTTTTGTGTGAGCCTGCAATTGTTGTTTGTGGTTTTTTGTTTTTGTTTGTTTATATTGCTCTAGCTTACGAGTTGAGGACGGATAATTTTCTGTGTGAGGGCTTATCTCTCATCGTCGGTTAAATAAAAACTTTTGTTATAAGGATATAATCAACCCATGTCTTAGATCTAGTCTGTCAGGACCATATCTATGCCATAAATGAAGTTTGTACATGGGTGAGATTAGAGGCCATGAATACGATTTAATTGTTAAATTTTTCGATGTATCTACGATTTTGTAACCACATAGCTTTTGCCTATATTCTTAAGAGCTTGATGCTATGTGATGTAAGAACTTTATGCTCTTAATCTTTTATGAAATGAGAAGAGATCTACCTATTAAAAAAAAGAGCATTTATAGCCCAATTAATGGCCTATTTCCACTGTACTAATAGCAGCCGAAGACTTCTGACTTAACCAAGCACTCCGACAACCTGTCTTTATGGCATAAGTAATATCTTGTCACCCAAATGGTTACTTGATATATATATATATATATATATATATATATGTTTGTTGTATATATATATATGCATGCATAATCATTCTAGCTATATATTGTGTACCAATTAATATAATTATCACATGCATGCATCTAATTCAACCATTTCATTAGTATTAATTTGAACATGATATTATCATGCATAAATCAGTCTAGTAATATTAATATGATAGCCATATTAATTTTTTAAAAATATATAAAACATACTGAATACATTTATTTTATAAGACCCACAAACTTCACATGAACTCGGCCAACACAAAATATGTGGTCGGTGAGTGGATACATCTAATTATCTATACATGTAGAATATTAATTTATTTATTCTCTAATTAATTGTAATTGTGTTGTATGGATAATGTGTTATATAAGAAGAAAAAATTATATAATAGAATAAATATAATTTTTAATAGAAATTATATGATAGAGTAAATATAATTTTAATATAAATATAATTTAATATATAATTTTAATAAAATTAAAATAAATATAAATTATTATATTTTTAATTATATAATATAATTAAATATAATTAAATATATTTAATTATGTTTTTGATGTGCCATGTCTGGCACGTCAAAAAGATTGTGACGTGTTGTAGTTAAAACGTCAAAACATTTTGACGTGTCTAACCAACACGTCAAAAAAAAAAAAAAAATTAACATTTGATTGTAATTAGGAAATAATTGATATAAAAAATATGTATTACAAAACAAATAATTTTAATTGGCATAAAAGATTAATTTTGATTGGATTGGAAAATTATAGTTTATCATATTAATTAGTATAAATGACTTGGTATATATGTATACGTAATAATATCAAATGCGTGCCAATTATATATATCACACATATAAACGATATTATATATATATATATGTGTGTGTGTGTGTGTGTGTGTGTACATGCATAATCATATCATACTATTAATATTGTATACCAATTAATATCATATATATGATATTAATTATCCTATGCATGCATAATCATTTTATATATTATATACCAATTAATATAATTATCACATGCATGCATATAAATCAACCATTACCTTAATATTAATTTGAACAGGATATTATCATGCATAAATCAGTATAGTAATATTAATATATATGATAGCCATATTAATTTTTTAAAAATATATAAGACATACCGAATACATTTATTTTATAAGAACGGCAAACGTCATATGAACTCGACCAGCACAAAATATGTGGTCGGTGAGTAGATTATTGAACCCTCATTAAAAAATATATTTAATTATCTATACATCTAGAATATTAATTTATTTATTATCTAATTAGTTTTAAGTATAATGTGTTATATAAGAGGAAAAAATTATATAATAGAACAAATATAATTTTAATATAAATTATATGATATAGTAAAAATAATTTTAATAAAATTAAAATAAATATAATTTTTAATTTTATAAATAAATAAACTGGCTTTTTGACGTGCCACATGAAGCTTCTTGACGTGCCATGTGGCACGTCAGGAAGTGTCCTCGGGAAGGCGCAGCTTCCCTCTAGCTAGATATTTTCTTTCTTTTTCCTGCAACTTTCTTCCCTTCCATTTCTTTCTCCCCCCCGCCCAACTCCTCCACCT
>NC_081546.1:12493412-12496403 GCF_901000735.1 Corylus avellana | reverse complement strand
TAGCCCCTGAGGTTCTCTATGGGTTAAGTTAATTAGTTATTGGGGTATCAAATGGAATCCTATATTGCTATGAGTAGTTGATACTTGTGAAATGCAAGTATTACGATGTCTAGCTAGAGTTAAAACTAAATTGTGACTTGTGTTTAACCGTGATATGCAATGCGATATTGCAGTGTCAAGCACAAGTGGGATTCATTCCTTATAGGTCAACCATATAATGGTAAGTATTTTAGGTGATTTTTATGAGTTTATGATATGCTTCCAAATAGTATTGAATGAAAATGATGTTAAATTATGCATGAACATGTGAGTAAGTACGATATTTTGTTTCATAAAGCATGATCATGTACGTGCATGAAAAGAACGATGAAACGAAATAGACAACGTATGATCTCATGGCACGGTGACGGCTCCTCAGCAGTGACCGACCATACTCTCACGACTGAAGAGGCAAGTCCCTCATGATAATACGAAATGAAAATGATGATGCTGAAGGTGTATGATGATTTAAACGAATGAACAAACGAAAGCGCGCATGATATAATTTTATGATGATGTTTTATGTTATGTTTTACATTTGATTTCATACTAGATGTATCAGTATATATATATATGTGACTGAATGAGATAGAAGATATGTATACCGTTATAATTTAATTGCACATATGATGCTTTATGATGTTTCTTGCTTAGTTATGTCCATATGCACGTAATTCACCCGAAACAGTGAGTACATATATATGAGTATAACTCAGTTATATGATGTACAATTATGTATGACTGGGTTTGTATGTGTATATTTTTCAAGCAGAAGCTTGGGTCGTACACATATATTGATAGTTAAATAATATATTTCAAAGTGTTTTTAAAACTAAAGTGTTTACTTTATCAACTTCAATATATATATTCGCCTGTACGAACATGCATGGTTAACTCTACTATTGCATAGATGATGCTGCATCATATTCGCCTGTACGAACATGGTTAACTCTATGATTGCATAGATGATGCTATTGATGCAAGTACCAAGGTTGTCGATGAGGAGACGGTTGCCTTGTACTTGGGCTACTATGCTAAGGCCATAGGATGCTAGATGCTTATGGTGTCAGACTATTTGACGGTCCATCTTTTGAGTTATTCATCTTCTACTATTAGGGCTGGGCACGGGTCAGGGTGGGGCGGGTATCCGGGTTTTTCCCACCCGCCCCGCACCTTGCGGGTTTGGGATTTTCCAACCCACCACCCGAGCCCAATGACCAAGATCCGAGCGGGTCGGGTGTTTGCAGTGCGGGTTAAATTGGTGTGGGTTATGCGGGTCGGGTCGGGTTTACTACGATGCTATAAGAGGAACTTAAAAAAGAAGAAAAAATGCCAAAACATGAAAAGCGGCGCAGGGGGAAGAACTCACCGGAAACTCATCTCCGGCGGCTCAGAAAAGCGGCACAGGCGATTCAGATCGAAGAGAAACGATTTCTCCTTCATTTTTTGATTCAGATCCACGCGGGTTAAATGATTTCTCTAGCTCTCGCCTCTATATCTCTCGCTCTCGCCTCTGGATCTCTCACTCTCGCCTCTCGATCTCTCACTCCGTGCGGTGCGGCTGTGTTGAGAACCTCTCGATCTCTCACTCCGGGGCTCAGCTGCTTCGATCTCTCACTCCGTGCGGTGCGGCTGTGTTGAGAACCTCTCGATCTCTCACTCCGGGGCTCAGCTGCTTCGATCTCTTACTCCGTGCGGTGCGGCTGTGTTGAGAACCAGTTGAGTGCTCACTGCTGGGTGAAAGTGAAAGGGCAGAAAGGTTATGGGTCTGAGGGTCTCAATGTTTGCTCACTGGTGGGTGAAAGTGAATGGGTTATGGGTCTGAGGGTCTCAATGTTTGCTCACTGCTGGTTGAAAGTGAATGGGTTATGGGTTTGAGGGTCTCTTGGCCTTTATGACCTTAAGTGCGGGTCGGGGCGGGTACCCGCATAAGAAATATTAGTAAACCCGAAACCCGCCTCGCCCCGCACGGGTTGGATATTCCCAACCCGAACCCGCGAAAATAAACACTAAACCTGCACGGGGCGGGTCAGGTCTGCGGGTCAGGCGGGTTTTTGCCCAACCCTATCTACTATGTATTTAGACCTCATAGTATATTTGGCATCTGGCATTGTGTCGTATATGACACTTTTGTATAGTCATTCTTTTGGTATGTGAAAATACTCTGTGTGCATATTATGTCTACTCTATTCTATAATTATATTTATGTTATGATGTTATGGAACTCTGACATATGAGTTCAAGTTCATATTATATTGTGAGATTTTTGTGATGTATGGTACATGTTACTATGATGACTTGGTTTAAAATACAAAAAAGAAAGAATTTTTCATGTATTGAACTGGGTTGTCACATGCTTAGCATGTGCTCAGGTCGTAACTTTGGTATTATGGTAGCATGTGTTGTGAAATTTTATTGTACTCACAAGTGCACGAATTGTTTTACAATATAGGGATGCAAGTGCAAGGTGGAACCCACAAGGATTTATGTTTATGAAAAACAATTATGACTAAATCAATTAAATCTTAACTTAGTTCCAAAAAGTGAGTGATTGTGAATAGAAATTAAAAATATAAACTAAATAAAATGAAATTAATCAAAAGATAAAACATTAAGGTTTCAGAATCCATCCCTACCAAATCATCGCAACATATTCTCGTGGTCATCAATATATCTGAAATTCACAACATAAAAACCCTATGTAAGTTGTACTTTGCTTCAAAGAATTAATTAAAGGGTTAAATACTTCAAACCCCCTAGGGTTTCACAGCTTTATTTTTTCCCTCCTGGGGTTTCATTTTTATCACAGGAGGTCCCTGTGGTTTTGATAATAGACCAAGTTAGTCCTTCGTCAGTTGACCGTTAGTTGACTTAACGGAAAGCCACGTGGACCAATCAAATGTTGACACGTGGCACCTACTTAATTTTTTTTTAAAATTAAAAAAAAAAAAT
>NC_081546.1:12482868-12493312 GCF_901000735.1 Corylus avellana | reverse complement strand
TTTTTTTAAAAAAAAAAAAAAAAATTAAGTAGGTGCCACGTGTCAACATTTGATTGGTCCACGTGGCTTTCCGTTAAGTTAATTAATGGTCAATTGACGGAGGACTAACTTGGTCTATTATCAAAACCACAGGGACCTTCTGTGATAAAAATGAAACCCCAGGAAAAAAAATAAAGTTATGAAACCCTAGGGACTAATTTAGTATTTAACCCTTAATTAAATCATTCAATGAATCTGTTCTTGGCACAAATCACAGAAGATATTCAATTTAATTTAAATCATCAAATGTATCGATGAAACAAATCACAAAAGATATCTAATTTAAACCAAATTATCAAATGTATCTGTAGAATGAAACACAATGAATATCCGATGTTTTGATAAATGAAAACCTAAGCAAATCAATTAATCGAAATTGTCTCAAATCATGAGAAAAACATGATTGAACTCATATCCAATAATCATCTCACTAATTAAATTGAAATAGAACAATTGAAACGTCAAAACGAATAAATTCAGAAAATATCAACTTACATGAAAATATGTTCCCTCTTCATTGGTGAGGCTTCATCATCAACTAAGGTTGATGAATTAGCTAAACATGACTATGAAAATAAAACCTAAAAACTAAATACGAAGTCATTTTTATAGTAATATGATAAAACCCTATTACATACAACAACATTTCTAGATTTTTATATATATTTAAACACAAAAACGACTTGTTTATTTCATTTATTATATATATATATATATCTTTAAAATCATTACTTCTTGTTCCAATTCTTTGTTTTTGGTTTTTAAATCTTTTATTTCTATTTTGATTTGATTGACTTCAAGCTGTAAGTCTTGGAGGGTTACTTCCCTTCGTTTTGATTTAAATCTGTTGAGGATTTTATCAATACTAATTTGTGGTTCTGTAATTTTTGTTGGTCCATTTTTTGCTTCATTTTTTACTAGATTACTCTTAAATTTTTTCAGGTATTTGGCTTTAGTTTCTGGGTCTTCTATTCCTTCTATTAAGTCGATTAACATTTTTTCATGTTTTGTTAATACATTTATCTTAAGTTTTGTTTTACAACATGAATCTTTACAACCTAGTTCTATTTCTGAACTACTAGAATTTTGACTTGACTCATAATCTGTTGTGGTGTTAAAATACAAAAATAAAAATAAAAGGGATACAAAAGACATAAAAAGGGATTTCCTAATATAACTTTTGAATCAGGCATGTTTTTTATTAAGACAAATGAAATTTTAAAACAAACATCATCTTGACAGACATGTGCTTTAGGCAACTTGTAATCTATCTGCATTTCACTGCCATTGGCTAATGATAAATGCTCTATAGTTTTTAAATAATATTTAGTAGGTATCATTCCTTCTTGAATACAATTTAAATTTGCACATGAATCTATTAAAGCTATAACTTCAAATTCGAATTCACCATTAATAATTATTGTTACTCTAGAGTTCTATTTATGGAAAATGATTCTATCAATTATGTTTAAGTATTTCTCATCCGTAGTTTCTTTGAAGATTAAATTTTTGGTTGAAGATTTCAAGAGGGGACTCACAAAACGAGTTGAAGACATAAGCGGAAGAATAAAAGGCATAATGATGAATTTAAACATAGACTGCAGAAAAGATTCTAGGTTGAATATGAACAGAATATCTAGATGGATACACAAAGATATAAATATAAATATGAATATGAAATGTTGAAGATACTTCAATTGGAACTATAAATTCAAAAATATACATAATGAAAATAAGATATATGAAAATAAGTACTTACGAAAATATAATGCTGGAAAATTAGCTTGAAGAAGCTTTCATTGAATGAAACATTCTGTAGTACATAGATGAAACGTTGACATACATATTGTGAGATTTCACAGATGATCAGAGAGGGGGAAAAGAAAAGAGAATTAAGTTCGGAAGAACCCGAGCCCCCTTTACAAGAGCTGAAGGAGCTTTAAATAGAAAATTAAAAGTTGAATACTGTAGATGAACAGTGATCTGTCAGGTGAATAGTGCTAAATAGTGCTATGAACAGTAGCTGTCAGCATGAACAGTACGTGAACAGTGGCATGAACAGTGTTGAACAATAATGGCCGCCAAACAGTAATGACCGCCAGAACAGTGACATGAACAGTGATGTATTTTAGAACAGTGTTTGCTGTATTTTGGGGGTTTAAAGGGATTAAAAACTAGATTTTGTATTCGAAATTTTTCTGGTTTTTATGAATGAACTATATGGTGACTTTTGATAAAGGGATACAGAAGACATAAAAAGATATTTCCTAATATGACTTTTGAATCATGCATGTTTTTTATAAAGACAAATGAAGTTTTGAAACAAACATCATCTTGACAGACATGTGCTTTAGGCAACTTGTAAACTATCTGCATTTCACTGCCATTGGCTGATGATAAATGCTTTGTAGTTTTTAAATAATATTTAATAGGTATCATTCCTTCTTCAATACAATTTAAATCTGTACCTGAATCTATTAAAGCTATAACTTCAAATTTGAATTCACCATTAATAATTATTGTTACTCTAGAGTTCCATTTTTGGAAAAGGATTCTATCAATTATGTTCAAGTATTTCTCATCCGTAGTTTCAGTTTTTCTGAGCCAGAACAGTGACATGAACAGTGCCATGAACAATTCCAAAAGAAGTACTTTCATATATAGATCAAATTGTTTTATATATTTCCTGAGCCCAGGAAATTGATTAATGGCTCAAAACTCTTTAAAACTCATACAACAGCAAAAATTCTATACCAACCTGCCAATTACCCATACCAATAGATATAGGTTTGTCCAAAAAACCTATATAGAAAACCTGTTTTTTGTAGAACATGAACAGTGTCATCTCAAGAATCCTTTGGATCTTGTAAAGAATTATTTCCCTTCTAAATGGAATTTCATTCCATTTCACCCATCTAAATCCATCAATTTCTACAGAGACATTTTACTCCAAACAGTATCAATTACCAAAGACTCTGTCCCAGACAAATTTGATCCAGAACAGAAAAGAATAATCTTTGATAAAATGTATATCACAAAGATCATTTCACCAAAAGAATGGGGTCACCCATCTAATCTCAAAGTCCTGCAGGGCCACCAAGTTCAATACAGCTACTATGATTACATTTAAGCATGGTCAAAAGTACTTCTTTATCAAAACAATAATAACAGTCATTCTTGGTATCTTTGTTTTGATAACAACTTCAACAGTCAGCTCCCTATTTGGTTCAACAGATGGTGGCAAAGTCATGGGATTATTCCTGAGATTTTACCCCCAGAACTTGTAGATGCATTACAGCAGTTCTCTTCAGCTTACAGAGTTAATGAAGCAGAAAGTCAATTTTTTTCCTTGCTCCATATGGCAAAGAAATATAAAATCCCATGGCTCTTCAAATGGAATTATGCCATTGATCAAGGAATTTCAGAAGAAACGGATATGTCCGCTGGTGGGACAAATTCAACATTCAGAAAATACTTTCATCAATACAGAGAGAATTCCCTTCTTTCACCACTCAAAGCCAATTCCTGGCAAGCAAATCACATCTACAGACATAAATTGCAGCAGCCATGGCCCAGGTCCAATGTAAAGAAGACCTCAAGGACCTTTGCAGAAGCCTTCTCCTTAAAGCTGAAGGCATTGAAGAACAAGGAGAACAAAGCCCAGTTTCGTCCTCCTCTTCAACCAACCAAGTACTGCCCATTTATCAGGAAGCCCAAGACCCCTATAATCTTGGTGAAGATTGAGACTTAGAGAAACCCAAATACAGCAATCACTGTTCCAAAATACAACAAACACTGTTCCAAAATACAACATTGTTCATGTCACTATTCTGTTGGGTAGGGATAACGGTTGCTATAGAACATTCTACCAACTAGTAAGGGTCCGAATGACTTGGGGATGCTAAAGTGGATGAAAAAGTAGGTCTTGGGGAACCAAGAACCTGAAACTTGTTTAACATGTTAATGAGTGAACATGTGTCATAGGGGTTTACATTTTCTGAGCTCAGGACTATATGGTGACTTGGTTGTGACTTGATGGAAGGTATTTTATTTTTGTTTTTATTGGATTATGGTTTTTCAGCCTTCTTTTCCCTGCAAAAATTCACGAGTGAGGAAATCAGGTATTGAATTTTGATCTCCTTTGATGTATTCAATATCAAAATCAAAGATGTTTAAAATTGATTGCCATCTGGCAAAAATCTGTTTACTTGCTATATTTTGAACATCTTTTTCTAAAACATGTTTTGCACTTTTGCAATCGACTCGAATTAAAAAATTTTGGTTTAGCAAATCACTTTGAAACTTTGAGATGCATAATAATATAGATAAAATCTCTTTTTTAATAGTACTATAATTACTTTGTGTTGAATTCCAAATTCTTGAATGGAAACAAACAATTTGTTCAGGAGAATCTGGAGAGATTTTCTATTTGAGAATACCCCCATATCCAATGTTGGAGGCGTCTGTTTCTACAATTTTGAAAGGTTTTACGTTAGGAATGCCAAGACAGGGCAAAATCTTGACATATTTTTTGACTTCTTGGACAATTGAAGTATGAAGATCTGTCCAAAGTGGAGGGTTGCTTTTAAGATGATCATACAATGGTTTACAATGTTTTCTAAGGTTTTGATAAAATTCAGCAACATAATTTAAAGATCCTAGGAACCTTTGAAGTTGGTTTTTATCAAGAATGATATCAGGAAATTTGTCTGCAAATTGAATGGCCCGATCAATGGGTTTAATCATTCCTTGACTGATGTTGAATCCTAGAAATCTGATTTTTGTTTGAAACAAGTTGATTTTTGTAGCTGAAACAACTAAACCACTAACTTTGATGATACTAAGAAACGAATGAAGATGTTTCCAGTGTTCATCAATTGACTTTGAAAATATGAAGACATCATCTATATAAACAATTGAGAAATGTGCTATAGGGTCAAAGATTTCATTCATAATGTTTTGAAATTCACTTGGGGCATTTTTTGATCCAAAGGGCATGACATTTCATTCCTAGTGGCCAAATGGTGTAACAAATGTTGTTTTGTATCTATCTTGTTCATGAATTTGGATCTGCCAGAATCCACTTTTCATATCAAATTTTGAAAAAACATTGGCTTGACCTATTCTGTTTATCAGGTCTTTTTTGTTTGGAATAGGATATCTTATCCACTGTAAGACTTTATTAAGAGGTTTGTAGTTTATTTCTAATTTTGGAGCTCCTCTTTCTAATTCTGCATTTTTCTGTACGTAAAAAGCTGAACAAGACCAAGGGGACTTGCTTTTTCTAATTATTCCCTTGTTAAGTAATTCTTTAATTTCAATTTTACAAAGTTCCATTAAATCTTGATTCATTTGGATGGGTCTAGCTTTAGTAGGGATATTTCTTTCACTGAAGTCTTTTACATAAGGGAGTTTTACAATATGTTTTTTCCTATGCCAAAAGGCATTGGGGAGATCAGAACAAACTTCATTTTGTATTTTCTCTTTGAATCTTTCAATTTTCTGTAAAAGAATGTCACTTGATAGTTGTTCTTCTATTTTTTATGTTTAATTTCTTCTTTTAGAGAGTTCAAATGCTTGCTCTTATTCTGTAAAATGTTAATTGTTTTAGAAATTAAAACTTCTTTTAATATATTGAGATCTTTAATATGTGGTCTTTTGAAGAATTTAAATTTTACTTTCTCTCCTAAGACTTCTGTGGTAATTCCTTTGTGATCTGCAATAAAGGGATACAAAAGACATAAAAAAGGATTTCCTAATATGACTTTTGAATCAGGCATGTTTTTTATTAAGACAAATGAAGTTTTGAAACAAACATCATCTTGACAGACATGTGCTTTAGGCAACTTGTAATATATCTGCATTTCACTGCCTTTGGCTGATGATAAATGCTCTGTAGTTTTTAAATAATATTTAGTAGGTATCATTCCTTCTTGAATACAATTTAAATCTGCACCTGAATCTATTAAAGCTATAACTTCAAATTCGAATTCACCATTAATAATTATTGTTACTCTAGAGTTCCATTTTTGGAAAAGGATTCTATCAATTATGTTTAAGTATTTCTCATCCGTAGTTTCTTTAAAGATTAAACTTTTGGTTGAAGATTTTGTAGATTTTTCGTCTTCTGATTCTTGTTCACTTTCGGATTGACTCTGTTCAGAAAATCTTTTATTAATCTTTAAAATCATTACTTCATGTTCCAATTCTTTGTTTTTGGTTTTTAAATCTTTTATTTTTATTTTATTTGATTGACTTCATGCTGTAAGTCTTGGAGGGTTACTTCCCTTTGTTTTGATTTAAATCTGTTGAGGATTTTATCAATACTAATTTGTGGTTCTGTAATTTTTGTTGGTCCATTTTTTGCTTCATTTTTTATTAGATTACTCTTAAATTTTTTAAGGTATTTGGCTTTAGTTTCTGGGTCTTCTATTCCTTCTATTAAGTCGATTAACATTTCTTCATGTTTAGTTAATACGTTTATCTTAAGTTTTGTTTTACAACATGAATCTTTACAACCTAGTTCTATTTCTGAACTACTAGAATTTTGACTTGACTCATAATCTATTGAGGTGTTAAAAATTCTGTCTTTATTTTCACTAGAATCTGAATTTCTGAGTTCTAAGATTTTATACAAATCTTCTTTTTCTTTATTGGAAATTTTTAATTGGTTTATTTTATCTTTTACTTTGCATTCATTTTTGTAATGACCTGTGTTTCCACATTTGAAGCATTTTACTTTCTTTTTGTCATATTTTTCGGTTTTGGGTTTTTTTGTAATATTTTTTTGCTGTTTTATTTTTCTTATAATATTCATTTGGTTCAAATTTTTTGTTTTTTCTATAATATTTTTTGTAGGGTTTTGTAGTCTTTACGTATTTATCTTTATGTTTTCTTCTAGAGGGTGGTATAGGAGGTAAGCCATATTGTTCACAAAAATTTCTCATTTCATATTTTGCTTCTCTTTTTTCTTTGTTCAGGTTTTTATTTATCTTCATATTTATACACATTTTTAATCCTATTTTGCTTATTGTACTTATGATGTCTCCGTAGGTGAGATTATCTTATTCTATAATTCCAGTTTTATTACTTAATTCTTCACAAATTTTATGGGCAAATAGGTTGGGTAAACCATTGATAAATTTCTCTTTCCAGAAGACATTTCTACATTCATCTCTTAACACTACTCTTGACATAAAAACATCTTTATACCATCTAAAATCACTTAAGGTTAGACACCTAAGGTTACTTAGTTGGTCATGAATTCTGGATGTAACATTGCTAGGGATTCCTGTAAAATGTTTCATTATGGTGTAAATTAAAACATTAATTCCATCGGGGATTCCTCTGTTATGTTTTTCATCATAAATTGGGATTCCTTCTTTATCTTTTTGAAATGCATATTTTATTTCACTACGATTTGCTTCAGTTAGGTATTTTTCCCACTAAGCTTTTAATGTTCCCGTAAATCTTGATGTTAAAATGTCTACAATTTCTGCATTAGTTTTTTCTGAATTTGCAAGGTAATTATTAGTAACCATTGACATGTGCTGTAGTTTGTTTAAAATTTCCTGTTCAGACAAACCATCAATATTCCATTCAAAAATCTTGTCAGTAGAGACTGAGAATTGGTTAAAAACATTTCGTTCTTCATATTGAATGTCTGGTGGTGTAGGTTTAGAGTACCAATTAGGGGTGGTAGGTGTTGGTCTAATCATTCTATTAACTTATAATTCGTTGAATTGTTTTTCAATTTGTTGTATTTCTTGATCTGTACTTTGTTTAGATTCTGAACTTTGTGTTTCACTTGTTGTTTCATATGTGATTATTTGTTTTTCTTTTTTAATGACTTGGACAATTTTAGAGGGCGAAGCTTCATGTTTTACATTTTCAAGTAGTTTTAGCATATTATTGACCATTTCAAGACAGGTTTCGTCTTTATCTTTTAAGTATAATGTTTTGGGTTGTGAAATTTTTAAAAGAGGTTGTTCGTAATGGGGTTTTTTCTTTTCAGTTTGAGTTTTAGTTGGGGGTTTAATTCTGTTTTCTATTCGGTCTAATTGTTCTCCTATGGTTATGAGGCTTTGGTTTGTATAACTGTTTTGTTCCATGATCTTTTTTATTTCGTCATCTTTAGAAGTTTTAAAAGGGGAGGCTAAAATTTTTTATCCTTTAAAGTTTACAAAGATTAGTTCTTGTGGAGGGTGACTTGCTTCTGTTATAGTTTTATCTTCTTTTTCCCACTGTGTTAACATGTTTAATTTTTTATTTTCATAAATTTTGATAAATTCAAAGAATTTTATATGTAACTTATGTTCATTCATAAATTTTTCCCATTCTGCAAATATTTTTATCTTTTGTTCTTTTGTATATTTTGACTTATATTTTTCTCTTTTTTATGTATTCCTGGTAGAATTATGGTTTTTTATTAAGGGTTGGAGGTCTAAAGTAAATGGTTTACTTATAGTCATTAATTTTGGGTGTAAATGAGGTTCTTCTATATCTATTTGTGTTGGGGAATTTGGTCATTTTTCTTCAAAATTTTCTTGATTAACTGTATAACATGGGGAGCTTATTACAAATTCTACTTTTATACCTTTCAACTTTAAATTTTTATCTCTTCTTAAAGGTTCAATATCAACAAAGGAAGAGGCAGAATTTCTACGGCTTGTATCTTGTGGATTTCTATGGCTTGTTGATGTATCTTGGAAAGCTGTTTCTTTTATCATGAATGGTGGTTTGTTGAGTCTTGGTCTATCAAAACTTAACCTAACAGTACCATCTAAGTATTGTTGTAAACAATTTAGATCAAATGCTATATTTTTTGTTTTTGTTGGAATGTTTTCATTTTCTAAAAGCCATTCGGATGGAAGTTCTACTTCAGACCAGACTACTGATTTTGGTACTCTAACGTTTGCATCACAAGAATGTGTCTGTATTAGTAGAGTTTTATCTTTGGGACTTTTAACAAGAGCATGAACATTAAGATTTGTTTTCATTGATTTAAAATAAAATCTGTAAATTAATGCTAAAGGTTGGCTTCCTTCTAACATATCATAACCTACTATTTTAATGTTCAAAGTTAGAGCTTTTAAGATATGTGGATTACTTAAACTTAAAGTGAAGTCAGGGAAACAGTCAAAATGAATTGGTCATTTATGAAGACTAGATTCAACGACTCCTAACATGCTAGTGTTGTAATCTTTATGTCTTGGATATCTTAAACACAAAAGTACAGAAGCATTAATTCCTAGACGGACTAGGGGTTTTACCGCAACTTGGATTAATCCTATGTGAAGGAAATTCATTTTCTTTTTTCTAAGTTTTTTAATTACTTCTTTAGAAAGTAATTGACATGTATAATGATGTTTATTTAAAGCATAAACTTGTTCAACTGTTTTTACGCTGTAGTCATTGCTAAAAGACAAGAGTGAAAAACTTGATTTATAAATTTCTTTGGTTGGGACCTTGGGTATGTTCCAATCATGTGAATCTATATTTGCTTCAGGGATGTTATATTCTTCTTTATTAACTATATCAGGTAAAGAAGGTAGACTAGATCTAGAGCTCATAGAAGATGTGGATCTAAACAACCTAGACATAATTCAAAATATTTGTTAAGGACAAGACAACAAAATTGAAGACTTTCTACTTCCAAATGCTTCTCTTTAACGGGTCTTTAAGTGTTCTGGAATAGCTATTTGTGTGTCCTACAATGTGTCCTCCCGACTTACAAGCCTACCTGGCCTAACTGCGTTGACGGCACATTGATGGCAAAGCGTACATCCCATATAACTTAAAGATTTTGCTAAAGATAACATCTGAAAATATACTTGTTTTACAATTCTGTTTTCTGGAGTTAACAAATATATGAATGGACATTAAGATGAACGGATCTAATGGCTCTGATACCAAGAGGGGACTCGCAGGAAATATATGAAACACTTTTCATATATGAGCCATTGATGTATATATGAAACAATTCCTAATATCATTCTTGTATTTTAAGTGGATAAAAACCAGTAAAAACAAAAATAAAACACGTTCCATCAAGTCACAACCAAGTCACCATATAGTCCTGAGCCTAGGAAATGTAAACCCCTATGACACATGTTCAGCCATTAACATGTTAAACAAGTTTCAGGTTCTTGGTTCCCCAAGACCTTCTTTTTCATCCACTTTAGCAACCCCGAGTCATCCGGACCCTTACTAGTTGGTAGAATGTCCTACAGCAACCATTATCCCTACCCAACAGAACTCTTCAAAACTCATACGGCAGCAAAAATTCTATACCAACCAGCCAATTACCCATACCAATAGATCTAGGTTTGTCCAAAAAACCTATATAGAAAACCTGTTTTTTGTAGAACATGACTAGCGTCATCTCAAGAATCCTTTGGATCTT
>NC_081546.1:12468695-12482768 GCF_901000735.1 Corylus avellana | reverse complement strand
GTTTGTAATTTATTACTAATCTTGGAGCTCCTCTTTCTAATTCTGCATTTTTCTGTACGTAAAAGGCTGAACAAGACCAAGGGGACTTGCTTTTTCTAATTCTTCCCTTGTTAAGCAATTCTTTAATTTCAATTTTACAAAGTTCCATTAAATCTTGATTCATTTGGATGGGTCTAGCTTTAGTAGGAATATTTCTTTCACTGAAATCTTTTACATAAGGGAGTTTTACAATATGTTTTTTCCTATGCCAAAAGGCATTGGGGAGATCAGAACAAACTTCATTTTGTATTTTTTCTTTGAATCTTTCAATTTTCTGTAAAAGGATGTCACTTGATAGTTGTTCTTCTATTCTTTTATGTTTAATTTCTTCTTTTAGGGAGTTCAAATGCTTGCTCTTATTCTGTAAAATGTTAATTGTTTTAGAAATTGAAACTTCTTTTAATATATTGAGATCTTTAGTATGTGGTCTTTTGAAGAATTTAAATTTTACTTTTTCTCCTAAGACTTCTGTGGTAATTCCTTTGTGATCTGTAGTAAAGGGATACAAAAGACATAAAAATGAATTTTCTAATATGACCTTTGAATCAGGCATGTTTTTTTATTAAGACAAATGAAGTTTTGAAACAAACATGATCTTGACAGGCATGTGCTTTAGGTAACTTGTAATCTATCTGCATTTCACTGTCATTGGCTGATGATAAATGTTCTGTAGTTTTTGAATAATATATAGTAGGTATCATTCTTTCTTGAATACAATTTAAATCTGCATCTGAATCTATCAGAGCTATTACTTCAAATTCGAATTCACCATTAATAATTATTGTTACTCTAGAGTGCCATTTTTGGAAAAGGATTCTATCAATTATGTTTAAGTATTTTTCATCTGTAGTGTCTTTGAAGATTAAACTTTTGGTTGAAGATTTTGTAGATTTTTCGTCTTCTGATTCTTGTTCACTCTCAGATTGACTCTGTTCAGAAATTTTTTTATTAATCTTTAAAATCATTACTTCTTGTTCCAATTCTTTGTTTTTGGTTTTTAAATCTTTTATTTCTATTTTGATTTGGTTGACTTCATGCTGTAAGTCTTGGAGTGTTACTTCCCTTTATTTTGATTTAAATCTGTTGAGGATTTTATCAATACTAATTTGTGGTTCTGTAATTTTTGTTGGTCCAATTTTGGCTTCATTTTTTATTAAATTACTCTTGAATTTTTTAAGGTATTTGGCTTTAGTTTCTGGGTCTTCTATTCCTTCTATTAAATCAATTAGCATTTCTTCATGTTTAGTTAGTACATTTATCTTAAGTTTTGTTTTACAACATGAATCTTTGCAACCTAGTTCTATGTCTGAATTACTAGAATTTTGATTGGATTCATAATCTATTGAGGTATTAAGAATTTCATCTTCATTGTCACTAGAATCTCAGTTTCTGAGTTCTAAGATTTTATACAAATGTTTTTTTTCTTTGTTGGAAATTTTTAGTTGATTGATTTTATCTTTTACTTTGTACTCATTTTTGTAATGGCCTGTTTTTCCACATTTGAAGCATTTTACTTTCTTTTTGTCATATTTTGTGTTTTGTGGTTTTTTGTAATATTTTCTTGCTGTTTTATTTTTCTTGTAATATTCATTTGGTTCAAAGATTTTGTTTTTTCTGTAACCTTTTTTGTAGGGTTTTCTAGTTTTTGCGTATTTATCCTTATGTTTTCTTCTAGAGGGTGGTATAGGGGGTAAGCCATATTGTTCACAAAAATTTCTCATTTCATATTTTGCTTCTCTTTTTTCTTTGTTCAAGTTTTTATTTATCTTCATATCTATACACATTTTTAATCCTATTTTACTTATTGTACTTAATATGTCTCCGTAGGTAAGCTTATCATATTCTATCATTCCAGTTTTGTTACTTAATTCTTCACTGATTTTATGGGCAAATAGATTGGGTAAACCATTGATAAATTTTTCTTTCCAGAATGCATTTTTATAGTCATCTCTTAACATTACTCTTGATATAAAAACATCTTTATACCATCTAAAATCACTTAAGGTTGGACACCTAAGGTTACTTAGTTGGTCATGAATTCTGGATGTAACATTACTTGGGATTCCTGTAAAATGTTTCATTATGGTGTAAATTAAAACATTAATTCTATCTGGGATTCCTCTGTTATGTGCTTCATCATAAATTGGGATTCATTCTTCATCTTTTTGAACTGCATATTTTATTTCAGTACGATCTGCTTCCGTTAGATATTTTTCCCACCAAGCTTTTAGTGTTCCTGTAAATCCTAATGTTAAAATCTCTACAATTTCTGCATTAGTTTTTTCTAAATTTGTGAGGTTATTAGTGACCATTGACATGTGCTGTAGTTTATTTAAAATTTCTTGTTCAGACAAACCGTCAATATTCCATTCATAAATCTTGTCAGTAGAGACTAAGAATTGGTTAAAAACATTTCGTTCTTCATATTGAATATCTGGTGGTGTAGGTCTAGTGTACCAAGTGAGGGCGTTAGGCGTTGGTCTACTCATTCTATTAATTTGGAATTCACTGAATTGCTGTTCAATTTGTTGTATTTCTTGATCTGTAGTTTGTTCAGATTCTGAACTTTGTGTTTCACTTGTTGTTTCATATGTAATTATTTGTTTGCCTTTTTTAATGACTTCGACAGTTTTAGAGGGGGAGGCTTCACTTTTGACATTTTCAAGTTGTTTTAACGCGTTATTTTTGACATTTTCAAGTTGTTTTAGCATATAATTGACCATTTCAAGACAGGTTTTGTCTTTATCCTTTAAGTATAACATCTTGGGTTGTGAAATTTTTAAGAGGGGTTGTTCGTAATGGGGTTTTCTCTTTTCAGTTTGAGTTTTAGTTGGGGGTGTAATTCTGTTTTCTATTCGGTCTAACTGTTTTCCTATGGTTATGAGGCTTTGGTTTGTGTAATTGTTTTGTTCCATTATCTTTTTTATGTTTTCGTCATCTTTGGAAGTTTTAAAAGGGGAGGCTAAAATTTTTGATCCTTTAAAGTTTACAAAGATCAGTTCTTTTGGAGGGTGACTTGCTTCTATTATTGTTTTATCTTCTTTTTCCCACTGGGTTAACATGTTTAATTTTTTATTTTCATAAATTTTTATAAAGTCAAAGAATTTTATATGTAACTTATGTTCATTCATAAATTTTTTCCATTATGTAAAGATTTTTATTTTTTGTTCTTTTGTATATTTTAACTTATATTTTTCTATTTTTTCTTATTCTTGGTAGAATTATAGTTTTTTATTAAGGGTTGGAGGTCTAAAGTAAATGGTTTACTTATAGTCATTAATTGTGGGTGTAAATGAGGTTCTTCTATATCTGTTTGTGTTGGGGAATTTGGTCATTCTTCTTCAAAATTTTCTTGATTAGCTGTATAACATGGGGAGCTTATTACAGATTCTACTTTTATACCTTTTAACTTTAAATTTTTATCTCTTCTTAAAGGTTCAATATTAACGAAGGAAGAGACAGAATTTCTACGGCTTGTATCTTGTGGATTTCTATGGCTTGTTGGTGTATCTTGGGAAGCTGTTTCTTTTATCATGAAGGGTGGTTTACTGAGTCTTGGTCTATCAAAACTTAACCTAACAGTATCATCTAAGTATTGTTGTAAACAATTTAGATCAAATGCTGTATTTTCTGGTTTTGTTGGAATGTTTTCATTTTCTAATAGCCATTCTGATGGACGTTCTACTTCAGACCAAATTACTGATTTTGGTACTCTAACGTTTGCATCACAAGAATGTGTCTGTATAAGTAAAGTTTTATCTTTGGGACTTTTAACAAGAGCATGCACATTAAGATTGGTTTTCATTGACTTATAATAAAATCTGTAAATTAATGCTAAAGGTTGGCTTCCTTCTAACATATCGTAACCTGCTGTTTTAATGTTAAAAGTTAGAGCTTTTAAGATATGTGGATTACTTAAACTTAAAGTGAAGTCAGGGAAACAGTCAAAATGAATTGGTCATTTATGAAGACTAGATTCAACGACTCCTAACATGCTAGTGTTGTAATCTTTATGTCTTGGATATCTTAAACACAAAAGTACAGAAGCATTAATTCCTAGACGGACTAGGGGTTTTACCGCAACTTGGATTAATCCTATGTGAAGGAAATTCATTTTCTTTTTTCTAAGTTTTTTAATTACTTCTTTAGAAAGTAATTGACATGTATAATGATGTTTATTTAAAGCATAAACTTGTTCAACTGTTTTTACGCTGTAGTCATTGCTAAAAGACAAGAGTGAAAAACTTGATTTATAAATTTCTTTGGTTGGGACCTTGGGTATGTTCCAATCATGTGAATCTATATTTGCTTCAGGGATGTTATATTCTTCTTTATTAACTATATCAGGTAAAGAAGGTAGACTAGATCTAGAGCTCATAGAAGATGTGGATCTAAACAACCTAGACATAATTCAAAATATTTGTTAAGGACAAGACAACAAAATTGAAGACTTTCTACTTCCAAATGCTTCTCTTTAACGGGTCTTTAAGTGTTCTGGAATAGCTATTTGTGTGTCCTACAATGTGTCCTCCCGACTTACAAGCCTACCTGGCCTAACTGCGTTGACGGCACATTGATGGCAAAGCGTACATCCCATATAACTTAAAGATTTTGCTAAAGATAACATCTGAAAATATACTTGTTTTACAATTCTGTTTTCTGGAGTTAACAAATATATGAATGGACATTAAGATGAACGGATCTAATGGCTCTGATACCAAGAGGGGACTCGCAGGAAATATATGAAACACTTTTCATATATGAGCCATTGATGTATATATGAAACAATTCCTAATATCATTCTTGTATTTTAAGTGGATAAAAACCAGTAAAAACAAAAATAAAACACGTTCCATCAAGTCACAACCAAGTCACCATATAGTCCTGAGCCTAGGAAATGTAAACCCCTATGACACATGTTCAGCCATTAACATGTTAAACAAGTTTCAGGTTCTTGGTTCCCCAAGACCTTCTTTTTCATCCACTTTAGCAACCCCGAGTCATCCGGACCCTTACTAGTTGGTAGAATGTCCTACAGCAACCATTATCCCTACCCAACAGAACTCTTCAAAACTCATACGGCAGCAAAAATTCTATACCAACCAGCCAATTACCCATACCAATAGATCTAGGTTTGTCCAAAAAACCTATATAGAAAACCTGTTTTTTGTAGAACATGACTAGCGTCATCTCAAGAATCCTTTGGATCTTGTAAAGAATTATTTCCCTCCTAAATGGAATTTCACCCATCTAAATCCATCAATTTCTACAGAGACATTTTACTCCAAACAGCATCAATTACCAAAGACTCTATCCCAGACAAATTTGATCCAGAACATAAAAAGAATAATCTTTGATAAAATGTATATCACAAAGATCATTTCACCAAAAGAATGGGGTCACCCATCTAATCTTAAAGTCTTGCAGGGTCACCAAGTTCAATACAGCTACTATGATTACATTGAAGCATGGTCAAAAGTATTTTTTTTATCAAAACAATAATAACAGTCATTCTTGGTATCTTTGTTTTGGTATCTTTGTTTTGATAACAACTTCAGCAATCAGCTCCATATTTGGTTCAACAGATGGTGGCAAAGTCATGGGATTATTCCTGAGATTTTACCCCCAGAACTTGCAGATGCATTACAGCAGTTCGCTTCAGCCTACAGAGTTAATGAAGCAGAAAGTCAATTTCCTTCCTTGCTCCATATGGCAAAAAAATATAAAATTTCATGGCTCTTCAAATGGGATTATGTCATTGATCAAGGAATTTGCAGAAGAAACAGATATGTCCGCTGGTGAGACAAATTCAACATTTAGAAAATACTTTTATCAATACAAAGAGAATTCCCTTCCTTCACCACTCAAAGCCAATTCCTAGTAAGCAAATCACATCTACAGACAGAAATTGCAGCAGCCATGGCTCAGGTCCAATGTAAAGAAGACATCAAGGACCTTTGCAGAAGCCTTCTCCTTAAAGCTGAAGGCAGTGAAGAACAAGGAGAACAAAGCCCAGCTTCGTCCTCCTCTTCAACCAACCAAGTATAGCCCATTTACTAGGAAGCCCAAGACCCCTACGATCTTGGTGAAGATTGAGACTTAGAGAAGCCCAAATACAGCAATCACTGTTCTAAAATACAGCAAACACTGTTCCAAAATACAGCAATGTTCATGTTACTGTTCTAGCTCAGATATATATATATATATATATATATATATGCGGTTAGCGGTTTTATTTAACCACCTTCAAAAATGATTAGCAGTTAGTGCAATTAACAGACGGGTTAGTAACTATCCGCCATTTCACCCTAGTGGCAATTGCAAAACCGAGTGTCAATTTGTTCTTCACCAAAACAAGAAACATGCAAGGACATTAGGTTGTTGTGTAAGGTTGTTTACGGTTATATTTTTTGTATCTATACAAAGAAGAGAGAGAAGATGACTGATTTTGTATCTTAAAAGACCACAATAATTATTTATAAATAAAATTTTTAATATTAGATGAAAAAGGGCTTGTATTGCTAAAATTGGAAAGTTTTTTAATATAAATCTTGAATAGATCTCACCCATGAAAAGGGGCTTATAAGGGGACGGTACCTAATAGCTTACATACATGTATATAGTTAAACTTATGCTTAAGTTGGATGAGACACTTAAGATTGTAATATACCACAACGCTTTCTAACCGACACTCAAGGCGATTCGCTCTATCTCATAGCTAGGCTTCCCCCTCCATAACTCAAACCCTTGACGTAGTATTTGACTCTGATACCAAATGATCTAAATTTTAAATAAAACTCACCTTTAAAATCACCACGTGAAATACTTCAGTTTCGTACACAGCAAGCAATTCAAAGTCCACTCCTTGAAAAATTGATTCAAATTTCTGCGGTGAGTATTTGTTCTTGTACATTCATAATTACAATTAGGGTACTTTAATTTCATCAACCCCACCCTTTTTTATTTTCCATGTCCACGGTAGCCGTTATAAATTAAAGCTGACTTTTTCAATTCCCAAAAACCATTGAAAGATATTCATACATGCAATAAAAGGTTTTCTACTTTTTAAATTTTTGTTATTCTTTTCCAAATGCCTGTGTCTTATTATTTACGTAATTATTCCCCTGGGAGCATATCACATGGACAACAAGAGCTTAAAGGGCTTGAAAGAACAGGAAAGCAACAAATTAAAGCCAAACAAGAATGACCACTTATGCTGTTTGCACAAGAGAAATGTTGTTTATATTAATATTTTGCTTTCCTCCCTACTTTTCTCCTTCTTTTTCTTTTCTTAGGGAAATACATAAAGAAACTACATACACACTTAAGAAGCAGTTATAATATGATATAAAGGTTTTGCGTGTTTATAAACTCTCCATTCAAGTAACTCCAGAGAGAGAGAGAGAGAGAGAGAGAGATGACGAGAGAGATGGACTGGAAGCCAAGTTATCTGGATCTGATATTGGTACCATTAGGGTTTCTCATAAGCATTTCTTATCATGTCTGGCTGTGGCATAAGGTTCAGACAGACCCCTTAAGTACCACCATCGGAAGAAATGCACACGGCAGACGCTTCTGGGTCGACGCCATGATGAAGGTATCTCTATCTATCTTCCTTCTTTCCATGTCTTTTCTTTTTCCTTTTAACGCTTCATCAGTTCTCTCCGCTTCCGCTCTCTTTTATATTATCGTATCTTTCTACCTCTCTCTCTATATATATATATGAAAAGTTTACAGAAAATGCATCAACTTTGATCAGCTTCAAACTATTAATATCACCATCATCCACAACTTACCATGCTCTCAGTGCTACTCAAATTCCTGTTGGTTCAGGCAAAAATCGATCTGATGATATGATCATCTACACCTTTGAGTCAGAAAAAAGATCTGGATATGAACGAAGGTGCATGTATAGATGGTGGCTTCGCGCGCACCTGAATGACAGCACAGAATTTTTAATATTAGTGGAATATTCGCATCGTACGCTATTCTGTGAGTAGAGGCTGCCAAAAAAGATTCGCTGGCCGGTATGGGAGAAGCATCTATTCATTTGTGACCCAACCCAAGTCTTTTCACTTTAATCTAATTCGCAAACCTACCCACATCGCCAAGATTTATCACAATATATGGAATTAGGCAGAGCAGAATTAGATTTCAGCCAATTCTCACTCACAAATTAAATCCATATCCTAATTCATACAGAATTTCCGCAACATAGTTTCATGAAGTTCATGGACAGATAGCAAAGAAAAAAGGGCTTGAAAGATTATTTTTTTTAAAACAAATTTAAAGGATAAATTCTTTTGTTTTTTAACAATTTTTTATTTTGTGGAGGAGGGCTGAAGGGGGCCATATCCGTCCCTGATGCTGTGCCAATGAGTAAAGCAATTATTATGGTATAAAACCTTTTTGTTCTTTCTTTAAAAAGAAAAATTTTATGTTCATGATATAAGCCAATCTCTCTCTCTCTCTCTCTCTCTCTCTCTCTATCATGTTCTTCTTCTTCTTCTTTCTTTCTTTTTTTTTGGCTATCTGCTATCTTTTTCTCTTTTTCTTTCTCTTTCATCATCAAACAGTCTAGTTATTGTCTTTAAAAAGTAGCTTAGCTCAATCGATCAAGGACCACGTCTAGCTCAAATCCATCTTATCTTGTGCGGACATGTAAAAAACACAGTATGGCTATCTCACATTCCTGAATTATTTAAGTAGCTAAAGAGAACATATATACCAATTGCCATTCCGATCCCCTCCACATATCATGAAAAAATTACTGTGCTTCTACATGTTTTTACTAGCCAAATAAATTACATTTAGTGCAGGAAAAATAAAGGTGAAATATTGTTGTGGGGGTAACATGCATGGTGAATCATCATTTCATTAAAAGTGGCTCAATAATACCACTTATCTATGTGATATGTGATGTTGATAGTAAATATTTCCTTATTTGCACTACTAAAATTAATCATGTTTTGTCACAACTAGGAAAAAAAAATCTTTTTTTTTTTTTTTTTTGTTTTATCCATTAATTATCTAATTATAGGAATTTTAAGTTTTGGCAGGACATTGAGAGAAAGAATATCCTGGCAGTCCAAACCCTCCGGAACCTGATCATGGGATCAACCCTAATGGCGACAACCTCGATCCTTGTCAGCGCAGGCCTAGGAGCAGTCATAAGCAGCACATACAGCGTGAAGAAGCCCCTAAACGACGCCGTTTATGGGGCTCACGGGGAATTTATGGTGGCCTTAAAATACGTGTCACTCCTTACACTTCTCCTCTTCTCTTTCTTCTGCCACACTCTTTCCATTAGGTTTTTGAACCAGGTTTGTCTCCTCATCTCCATCCCACAGGACCCCCCCGTGGGGATAGTCACAGCGGAATATTTGACAGAGCTTTTAGAGAAGGGCTGCCTTTTGAACACTGTGGGCAACCGGCTCTTCTACTTAGCCATCCCTCTTCTGCTTTGGATATTTGGGCCGGTGCTGGTTTTCCTCTGCTTTGCTGCAATGGTGCCGGTGCTTTACAACCTCGACTTTATGTGTCAGAAAATTGGCAAGGGAAGGGGGGAGGAGAATGGAAATAGGAATTTTGTTTGAGGGTATACAGACAAATTGTAATATAAATTAATTAAGTTGTAAACTATTAATATTACATCAATTATGAATTATGTGTGTATGCCTTTTGGGCAATATAAAGAAATCTGATTTGTCTAAGTTGCTTTTAGATATATAAATTAATATATACTAATTTAATAGACCAACTTTTGGTGCATCACACACTAGGAAGTTCAATGGGTGGTTCAGGTTGCTTTTGTCATCTGCACATTAAGGCCACATACATAATTTACTCATTAATTAATTAATTAATCAACTTTTTGCCCATGACGATATAAGAAATTCAATTGTGGTGATGTGAAAAAAAAAAAAAAAACAAAACAAAATATTCCCTTTATCCAAAATCTATTATCTCGATGTATAGTAATTGGTTCTTAGTTTTATTATAAATCTATATAGTTAATCTATGTAATTAACAAATATGATTCGCTACCTTCCCTTCAAATTAATCCTTCTAATGAATTGAGCCAATAGCCTTCCTATTGCATTTATTTTTTTTGGATGGACTAGCATAGCCATTCTATTTTGTTTTAAGCTATGAATTCTTGGCCAACCCGTATCACTTTCAACTTTCCTGCCGTCCACTCATGCACGCCATGAAAGTTCAATTTTTCGGTTGTTTATGATAAGCGGCTGATAATTTACGCCTATAATGAATTGTTTTGTAGCGTGCCCCCATTTTGTGGATGCTAATATATGAATGAAGTTTGCATATTGAATCCATGATCACCCTTTGTTATGAGTTAGGCAGGGGCGGAACTATGTACAACAGTGGGGGGACGAATGTCCCCCCAAAGTTTTTGAAATTTTCATTAAAGTGGATATATTTTATATATTTGCTCCTTAACTAAATTTAGAAATTTGTCCCTCCAAATTTAGAAATTTATCCCCCCAAATTAATTTTTTACTCCCTTGTGTTTATCAGCAGCAAGACTTTGTTTTTAGCTTTCATTGTTGTTAATTAACTTAAATATTTGATGGGTTTGGATTCATTAATTTATTTGGCATTCTTTCACTTATTAGTGGTACTAAGTAACTATAATAAAATTTTAACAAAAATGACCTGTGATTTACTATGAAATTATATCTTACCATATGAATCTATGTATTCGGTAAGTGCTACTATGGTCACGCCTAAGTAGGATAGGCACAATTAGTCTCTCCGGCCTACCCTTTTAATTAAAAAAAAATAAAAAAAAAAAATCATCCCTCCACACTCAAAATCCTGGTTCCGCCCCTGGAGTTAGGGTAGAGAGACAACATTGTACTCTTGTTCAATAGCCATACATGCACACAAGCACAAGAGGTACATGTTTTATCAAACTATTAATTTACACATGCCGTGAAAAGGGGGATAACATTTTAGTTTAATTATTCTAACACTTTCTCTCAGTTTTTTCGGTTTCTTTTTAACTTTCTTAAACTTTTTTTCCTTCCTCGTAGAACCCTAGCTACATCAAAATAAAGATTAGTATTAATAATGCCGACTCAACAAACCAAGCTTTACAATCGTATTTTATTTAACATATTAATTAACTGGTCCCTACCAAACATAAAGTCTCCACTTGATAATATTATTTAAGCCCCCCACCAAAACAATGGAAACGAAATAAACTTACCGTTGAGCCACCAGTGGTCCAACGTTGATCGATCGGAAACCAATGGGAAAACTGGGAGCATATTTTAAATAAATAAGGATAAAGTTCACTTAACCCTTTCAAACTACCACTCCAATGACAATCTACTTCCCAAACTAGGCTTGAGAGAAGGATTAATGGTAATTTACCAAATATAATTAGATAGGATATCACCACTGGCATGATTTTTGAAATTGCGTAAATGTCTTTCAGGATTCTTTAGGATTCACCAATATTGTCTTTTGTGATTCCTCTAGATTCATTGCTAGTGGAAAAATTGACAGCTTTGTAGAAATATATATATATATCATCACACGAAGAGAGGGTGGAAAGAATATACCACCGGAGATAAGAACAGAAGTACTACACTACTTCATTTTGAGGAAACATATTACTCAAAATTATTAACTATATATGTGGTTTATAATCTCTAATTTGATACATATTGTTCAAGCACATTTGCAGACCGTTGGGCTAGCGACAGAATTCTTCTTACAAAATAAGGGAGAAGTCATCAAAAGCTCCCAGTCCAGGAGGACTGGGAGCCTTCCAACGTTCAAGTTAGTAAAAATTCTATGAGATGGAGTAATGCTAGATAAAATATTAGTAGTGTGTATCTATGGTAAGGAGGCTTTCTTTCGTTTCAATCGGCTGAGAATCACGCCCCATAAAGCGGAGGTCACTAATTCGAATCATGCTCTATGTTTTTCTCTCCTTGTAAGGACATGTTAAAAAAAAAAAAAAAAAAAAAGTGCTTCTTTCCTTATATAATTAAGCCTCTGTTACTGCCTCCCCCGGGCTAGATGTTTAGCATTTTCTTATAATATCTTAGAAAAGTATAGAGGATAAAATTCCATTAAAAAAATGCCACGTCTCACTAAACACGAACCACTAATCAGTCTAATCTCACAGCTCACCCCTTCCCTCTACTTTTTACGACCTATATATCAAATTAAAATTTATCAAAGGAAATAGCATAGCATTCTATATCCCTAACCATGAAGTACAGCTGTGGCCCTTTGGGGCGGTGGGGAAACAAGGAATTTGATTCACATCAAGCAAAATTACAAGATAAAAGGACAAAGTACGCAAAATTCCCTTAAATTATCATCTAATAATTAATTAATAATGTCCTCCTAAATTTTTAATTGAGAAAAAACGTCAATGTGCTCCAAGGCCATAAAAAAAAAACAAAAATATCCATATAAATTCAAAAAAAAAAAAAAAGACAAAATTAAAAATTAAAAAAACAATTATTATTATTATTTTTTTTTCAAAAAAACAATTTTTTAAAACTTTTTTCATTTGGACAATTTTGATAGTTTGGAGAGACATTTTCACAATTAAAAATTTAAGAAAAAAGTTATCAATTAAGTGGTAATTTGAAGAAGTTACGTGAAATTTTCCTAACATAAAGTTAAGTAAATAAAGTGTTAATTAGGTTGCATTGGAGGCACTAGCCTAAGCCATGGCCCTAAGTTGCCATGAAGTTCTCACTACTCATACCTATAAGTGTACCTAGATGTGGGACTATAAGTCGCCACGACGTTGCATGTATTCCATTAGCACACTTATATCATCAATCGGAGGTGTTTTATTATTATTATTATTCTTATTATTTATTTGTCAATTAGAGGTCGCTTTTATATTTAGTAAATTAATATATGAATGTGATACAATTCGATAAAGTGACAGTAAAAATTAACATTTAAATTAATATTTATAAAAATATTTTAAATAAATAAAAATTATTTTTCACTATAACTTCATCTTAGTTGTATAACAAACATACATAACTGCATTTATAGCACAACAATACAATGAAAATCAAAACCCTAGCCCCCCTTCCAGTGCGACCCAAAAGGGAGGAAGGATGGTTTCTTCCATCTTTCCTCCCTTCCCCTTTTTCCTTGTTTTTGTTTTAGATTTTGTTTAGACTCTAGTAGCAGCACCCAGCCTCCTCCACTGCTTTGGCCGCCTACTCCACCTCGCCATTCGTTGTCTTCCCCGCTCTTTTGGTTTTGTTGGTTTCTGCAAGGGTTCTTAGATCGGCCTTTTCCGAAGCAGATTTACATTTTTACCGTCGGTCCAAGTCCTATACATGTCATTACACATTCTTCCCTAGCGACAACGAGTCCTGTAGACAACAGACGTTTTCCCTCTGGTCGGCACGTGACGGTTGTGGTTCGAACGCGTTGGAGCGTGGATCGGGTGAATCTCAAGCGCTTTTGTGTGAGCCTGCAATTGTTGTTTGTGGTTTTTTGTTTTTGTTTGTTTATATTGTTCTAGCTTACGAGTTGAGGACGGATAATTTTCTGTGTAAGGGCTTATCTCTCATTGTCGGTTAAATAAAAACTTTTGTTATAAGGATATAATCAACCTATGTCTTAGATCTAGTCTGTCAGGACCATATCTATGCCATAAATGAAGTTTGTACATGGGTGAGATTAGAGGCCATGAATACGATTTAATTGTTAAATTTTTCGATGTATCTTCGATTTTGTAACCACATAGCTTTTGCCTATATTCTTAAGAGCTTGATGCTATGTGATATAAGAACTTTATGCTCTTAATCTTTTATGAAATGAGAAGAGATCTACCTATTAAAAAAAAGAGCATTTATAGCCCAATTAATGGCCTATTTCCACTGTACTAATACCAGCCGAAGACTTCTGACTTAACCAAGCACTCCGACAACCTGTCTTTATGGCATAAGTAATATCTTGTCACCCAAATGATTGTGTGGAAGATGGTTTGTTGACAAATATCCAAAAACTTATACA
>NC_081546.1:12461742-12468595 GCF_901000735.1 Corylus avellana | reverse complement strand
TCTTCCCTCCCTTTCTTTCTCCCCCCCGCCCAACTCCTCCACCTGCAGATCATCATCCGCCATTTTTTTTTCTCCATCAGCCCGGCTGGTCACCTCTGCAGCATTTGTCTCACCCGCATCCTCTTAGTTAGCCCGGCCATTTTCTCGCTTTTTTCACATGGTGTTTCTCTCTCTCGGTGGTTCTCTCTCTCGTCGGTGCACGTCACCACCGTTGCTCCCTCCGGCGACCACGACCTCAAGCTCCGAAGGCCCTCTCACGCTCTCACGCGTTCTCCGACTCGAAAATTAGGTATATATATATATATATGGTGAGTAATTTATTTAATTATTTATTTATTAGATAATTAAATAAATTATATAAAAATGTAATTTACAATGTATATTATTATATATTTTTGATGTAGTTATATTAGCAAAT
The DNA here is from genome assembly GCF_901000735.1 of Corylus avellana. Taxonomy (NCBI): domain Eukaryota; kingdom Viridiplantae; phylum Streptophyta; class Magnoliopsida; order Fagales; family Betulaceae; genus Corylus; species Corylus avellana. The sequence continues at coordinate 12,468,177 of NC_081546.1, read as the reverse complement.
TAATTTTATAGGTTAGGTAATTAATTTATTTGCTTAAGATATATGTTTTGTAATATTAATTACTTGTTTGACATATTTGGTTTGTATATGGTGAGAATATTGTTTAATGTATTTGCATGCATGCATGCACAATTAAGTCTTCTAATAGTTTGAAATTAGGTTTTTTTTGGGAAATTTTGCATTTAGATTTAGACCCATATTTTGTGTAGGTTTTGCTTGTGCACCTTATCATAACCAAAAATAATAATAATAATAAAACAAACAAATAACAATGGCATATCTATGTTGGTCGATCGTTAATTAATGTTTAGATTTTGAAAATTTAGAATAAGTATGTAAATGCTAAGACGCATAAGTACAAAGTAAAAAACAACTAACATTGGAAGCTGGATTTATTTTATCTACACTTCCCATACAAATGCATAAATGCTATAATAAACGGAAAAAAGAAAACCAACATTTAACCTAACTAGCTATATGTAATTTATTTAGGGTCCCCATATGTAAAAAAATTAATTTATTCTGACAAATTTAGATTATGTAAATGTCATAAAAAATGTAAACAAAAAAATTGCAGCAAATAAGATAGCCACATATATTTTATCAAGGGTCCCCATGTGGCACGTCAAATGTTTTTAAATTTAGACCTTAATTTTGTTTAGGTTTTGCAAATTTAGATTATGTAGATGTTATAATTAAAAGTTAATGTATGTGTTTATTTGTTAAAAGTGAACAAAAAATTGAAACGATGTACTTAAGGAAACACAAAAAAAAATAAAATAATAACATCTAAGTAACTAACTTAGATTTATTTTATTGAGTTAGGGTTCCAGTAACTAAAGCTATGGACAAGAGTTGGATGACAAAGTCAGGGAGTACGAGGGAATACAGAGACGGGTGTAGATCATTCGTGGACTTTGCAGTTAGGAATTGTACAATCCCTGATGGAAAAATTCACTGCCCCTGTAAGGTGTGTCGTAATAAGCAGCGCCATCCGCCGGATTTGGTATTTGACCACTTGACAGGGGGTAAGGGAATAATGATTGCATACAGAACCTGGTATTATAACGAGGAGAAGCCTGTTCGGGCTCCTGTTGCAGTCTCTACGTTGACTACCACGAACACAGATCAGGGTATAGGCGCAGCACAGGGTGAAAACATGCAGTCAATGTTGCGTGATCTATTCGGTATGCACGGTGTCATGGAAGACAATTGTGAGCCTGAAGTGGCAGTGCAGGGGAATGAAGAAACTGTGAATGAAGAAGCCGACGATGGTGACGTACTAAAGTACAATAACTTGCTTAAGAAGGCAGAGAAGCCACTTCATGATGGGACCAAACATAGCAAGCTTAGTGCTACTGTACATCTGTACAACTTGAAGTGTGTTGGCGGACTTAGTAACGCAATATTTTCATCTTTTCTTGAGTTCATCAATCAGTTGTTGCCTCCTAGTGATGAAGCTTTGCCGGTTAATACATATGAGGCAAAAAAGTTTCTAAGGGACATGGGCCTCGGGTATGAGAAGATCCCGGCGTGTCCTAATAATTGTATGTTATTCTGGAAGAACAATCAGGATTTGGATACATGTACTGTTTGTGGAGTATCTAAGTGGAAGGATGAAATTCAGTTGGATGAGGATGGGCAACCCATATCATCGAGTAAGAAACGCCCGGTCAAGGTGTTGCGGTGGTTTCCACTCATACCACGGCTACAGAGATTGTTTATGTCAGAGCATACTGCTCCTTACATGAGGTGGCATGCAGAAGGCCGGACTAAGGACGGTGTATTGAGGCATCCGGCCGATGGTGAAGCGTGGAGGGCATTTGATAATTTGCATCCAGACTTCTCGGCGGACAGCAGGAACGTCAGGCTTGGACTAACCTCGGATGGATTTAATCCATTCGGAAACATGAGCACATTCCACAGCACTTGGCCTGTAATGCTTGTACCGTAGAACTTGCCTCCTTGGACGTGCATGAAACAAACTTCATTTATACTATCGCTGATAATCCCGGGCCCAAAGTCACCTGGAATGGATCTAGATGTCTACCTACAACCCTTAATTGAGGAGTTACAAGAATTATGGACTGTAGGTGTACGCACCTTTGACGTGTCCAAAAAAAAGAATTTTGTGCTACAAGCCCAGTTGATGTGGACAATTAATGACTTCCCCGCATACGCAGATTTGTCTGGGTGGCCTAACAGGGGTGAGAAGGCATGTCCCTGCTGTATGTACTCGACGAGGTCCAGGCGGTTAAAACACGGCAGAAAATTTTGTTATATGGGGCACAGGCGATACTTGCCTATTGATCATCCGTGGAGGAGAAATAGAATAACATTTGACGGCAAACAAGAATTTGAATGTGCCCCAGATGTGCCAAGTGGAGATGAAATTCTTAGACAATTACAAGATATGGCATATGGAGATGAGAATGCCGGTAAGGCAAGGACGGATAATAAGAAAAAAGACAAGAAACGGAAGAAGAGTGGGCCGACATAAAGAGAAGGCAAGACTGCTAACGTATTGTGGAAGAAGAAAAGTGTTTTCTTTAGGTTGCAGTATTGGAAAGATAATCTATTCCGGCACAACCTTGATGTCATGCACATTGAGAAAAATGTGATGGACAACATTCTTGGCACAATACTGGACATTCCGGGAAAAACGAAGGACAACATCCAAGCCCGCACAGACTTGCAAGAAATGGGGTTGAGACATACACTTCATCCGTACAAGGGCGAGGATGGTCAAACATATATGCCCGCAGCTTGTCACACGATGTCTAAGGACGAGAAAACACAATTTTTGAAAGTGCTTTAAAATGTAAGGGTGCCAGACGGATATGCCTCGAATATTTTCCGATGTGTACGACTTAGTGATCGTACAATATTCGGTTTAAAGAGCCATGATAGTCACGTAATTATGCAACAACTTCTCCCTATTGCATTGCGTGGATCATTGTCAGGAAACGTGGTTAGACCACTTGTCGGGATGTCTGCATTCTTCAGGGGCCTATGTTCAACGTCATTGACACAAGATGATATGGACCGACTAGAGGGTGACATTTATATTACTTTGTGCCAAATGGAAAGGGTCTTCCCCCCAAGTTTTTTTACTGTGATGGTTCACTTAGTCGTGCATCTTGTCCGTGAAAGCCGACTTGGGGGACCGGTACAGTATAGGTGGATGTATCCGGTAGAGAGGTAAAGTAACTTTACTAATATTCATCAAATTATTTTTAATCCGATATAAAACCGTCACTAACTGTAATGAATGAATTATGATCATATGTAGAAGTCTTGGGGTGTTCAAATCTAATGTTCGCAATAAAGCGGCTCCTGAGGGCTGCATTGCAGAGGGCTACATAGCAACAGAGTTGGTGGCATTCTGTTCAAGGTATCTAGATCACGCACCAACATTTCACAATAGGGCTCTAAGAAACCCGGATGGTTCAAAGGGGGCGGCAACACGAGTCATCCTCGACCGTGTCACATTGACACAAATTCACCGATACATTATGTTTAACTCGGATGAGTTCCTTCAACTACGGACGTAAGTCGTGTTAGTAGTGTATGCAAGTTAAATATCACCTTGCACCCTTAGTTGTGAATTATAATATAATTTAAACTTTGTATTGTAGGGTGCACATAGATACACTTAGGCGATCATGCGATAGGGGGCGAACGACGGAGGATCAATTGGAAACCCAACATCATGCGCTGTTCTGTGATTGGTACCGTGACTACGTAAGACTACCGTGATGTTTACTGTTACAGACCCATTATATTTAGTTATTGGTTCATAACAACTAACAAAACTAACTTTCTTATGGTTAATTGTACGTATGTGCTAACAGGTCGATCGATTGGACAATCGACAAAGGAAGGAAATAGGTGACAAACTGGTAATGCATTGTAGAGGGCCAAAGGCCACAGCGACCAGATATAACAGATATGTGGTTAACGGAAAGCTGTTTTGTACTATTGCATTCGATGCTGGAAAAAGGACCCAGAACAGTGGGGTGTGCGTGTCAACTATTGATGGCGAAACGTACTATGGGAAGTTTATGGAAATAATTGAGGTGGAGTACTTCGACAGGACTAAGTATGTTTTGTTCAAGTGAGATTGGGCGAACAACACGAGGGACAGGGGGTACAAAGTAGACAAGTATGGCATACTGCTTGTCAGCTTCAAAAACCTTGTCCACCAGGACCAGAAAATTACTGATGAGCCGTATGTGCTAACGTCACAAGTTGACCAAGTCTTTTACGTCCAAGATGAAAGGGACCCTGATTGGGCTTGTGTTGTAAGAACTAAACCTAGGAACGTATACGACGTTGGACAAGGTGAAGGTTCTGATGATGAAAGTGTCAGCTACCACGAGTGTGAGCCGCTCCGCATGACTAGCAGTAATGAAGTGGATCCCCAGGATGACATTGACTACATCCGACAAGACTTAGATCCGTATGTGATTTAAAAAAATTTAAAACTTTAATAGTATATATCGTTCACATTATTTTGACGTATTTAATGTTATTTCTTTCTACATTGATTGGTTATTGTGGTGCATTTTTTATCTATTATATACATAATTAATTTGGTATATTATGTGTTTTGCAGGTTGACATGAGTACAAGGGGGAAGAGTAGACGATGAGGGTCCTAACAGATAGACGACCAGGGGTATAGACCCTTACTTCCTGAGCATGGGGAAGGGTCTCAGCCGGTTCCATATCACACGGAGGCCTCATATGATCTTGGTACTCCATATCCTACCATGAGCGAGCTGGGTGTATGTGCACATGGAGAGGTAGAGAGGATGTTCCACCCCGAGTTGAACACGAGTATACCATACAGTGAGCCATCGCAGCCAGATGACAGCGAGACACAATACTATGGGGAGCATGTGGATGATGGCTCAGGTGACTTGGAGGCCGATGATCCTCCAGAAGTGTTGGGCGTTCGCCAGCTCCGGACAATAAGTAAGTATATATGCTTCAAAAACCCATTTTGAATATGTATAAAATTTATGTAGTTACTATTAAATTTCAAATAATTAACATTTGCAATTATTAATGTGTTAGGTATCAGGGGAGACGGGAGTACCCAATTTCAGGTGGTGGACATCCCAGAATCGAACAAGAAGTGGGAGGTCCCCCTTGGCCAAAAAATCGTCTGCGTGTACAATAAGGCGTGGCAGCCCGTAAGATTTAGCGGGATGAAATTCAGAAGGGAGGCCGGCAACGTCATAAGGGCCGAGACTTATGTTAGGCTCCGGGATGAATGGGAGCATGTACATCCCCGTGCGAAGGAAGATGTATGGGACACCTTGATAGTATGGTTAAATTTTTTCTCATATTTTCGCACGTGTATTTCAATATTTTAAACGTTGTTAATGTGTGCAATTATACGCCTAATTTGTTCGACTTATATATGCAGACTCAGTTCTACATGCCGCCTGAGTACGATATTGAGGCGATTAAAAGGGACGCCTTCAGAGATATGGGCACGAAGCTGAAGAATTGGAGACACTCTGTAAAACGCTCATTAAAAATTCAAGCGGGCGATACTCTAGACTCAGTGAAGGCGAGAATGGGTGAGGCTGCCGTTAGGAAATACGACGCTGAGGACTTGAATGTCTTGTTGGCGAGATGGTGCGACCCAAAAAATCAGGTAGGTCCGGAGTGTTTTCAAAATCTGTCTTCTTGATTGGTTTGCTTTGTTCATAGGCATGTGATGATCGATCTCCCCTTGTTGATTATTGTCCATGTTTGGGTGTTTTCTAAATAATTTTAGCTTTTTTATTTTTTTCATTTTCGTGATTCATGATGCATTGACATACAACTCAGAGATCATCATAATTTCTTCAACTTAGCAATTACGAGCTTCAAAACATTTTATGAATGACATATATAGAAGTTATTTTTTAAAGAAAAACTGGGAAGAAAATGAAAAATATTCATGCTTCTTATTTTTAAGTTGTTATTCCCCAAAAAACAACTTTTAGGAACCAAAAATAGAACATGGAAAAATGGGGAAAAAAAAAAACCATCCCAATGAAGGTAGATAAATTTGATCCATGATCCATCCCAATTACCAATATAATTTGTGTTTTGAAACAACATGATCAATTGCATATATATATATATATATATATATATATATATATATATATATATATAGTAAAGAAATATATGAATATATTTGAATAGGAAGACAAAAGGAGCAATTGGCTAGTGGAATTAATTGTAATTGTTTAGTTTCATTAATTGTAATTAGGTTAGGCCTGACATTTTAAGAGTGATATACATGTAGGAGTTTGTTGCCAAGATGAAGGAATTGCGAGCAAAAAACAACACACCTCACTGCACCAGGTCGATGAGCTTCGCTAGAGCGACATATCAAGAGGTATTTATATATCTTTACTATATATATATA
>NC_081546.1:12460593-12461642 GCF_901000735.1 Corylus avellana | reverse complement strand
TTTAAGTATATTGTATGGATAATGCATGTGTTATATAAGATGAAAAAATGATCATATAATAGAATAAATAAATTATATATATTAAAATTTAAAACTTTAAAAACTTAAGTTGGTATTTTTGACGTGTCACATGTCATTATTAGACACGTCAAAAATTTTAATTAACTATAATTAAAATTAATTACGTTGTAAAAAATTAAGATTTGAATTGGTATGAAAAATTAATTTTATCATATTAATATAAATTAATTGGTATATACGTATATATCACATGCATGCCTATTAGTTAGTATCATAATCATATACTATTGTACAATTAATATTATTACATGCATATGAATCAAACATTTCATTCATATATGATATGATATAAAATTATCATGCATAAATCATTCTAGCTAGTAATATTAATTAATTAATTAATGTCATAAACAAATGAATTTTATTATCTGTACATTTAGAATATTAATTTGTTTATTCTCTAATTAGTTTTAAGTATATTGTATGGATAATGTGTTATATAAGAGAAAAAAATGATTTAATAAATGATATAAATTAAGTAAATAAATGATATAAATTAAAATTTTAAAGTATTAAAAAATGAAAAAAAAAAAATGCTCTCGACGTGTCACATGTGGATACGTCAAGAAGTTTTGACGTGCCACATGAGTTCTCGGCGTGCCATGTGGCACTTCAAGAAGCTTCTTGGTGGCACGTCAAGAGTCTCCTCGGGAAGGCGCGTCCAGCTGCCTTCCCTTTCTTTTCCTTTTTTTTTTTTTTTTTTTTCTTTCTTCTTTCTTCTTTCTTCTTCCCTCTCTTTCTTTCTCTCCCTCGCGCAACTCAAGTTGCAGGCCCAAATCATCCGCCATTTTTTTTTCTCGATTAGCCCTCTGCAACATTTCTCTCACCCGCGTCCTCTCTCTCAGCCTGGCCGTTCTCCAGGCCTCTTTTTCACATTGTCTCTCTCTCTCACTGGCGCCCGTCATCGCCGCTGCTCCCTCCGGCGACCACGCGTTCTCCGATCGACTCTCGAAAATCAGGTATATATA
>NC_081546.1:12377700-12460573 GCF_901000735.1 Corylus avellana | reverse complement strand
CTGCAACTTTCTTCCCTCCCATTTCTTTCTCTCCCCCGCCCAACTCCTCCACCTGCATATCATTGTCCGCCATTTTTTTTTCTCCATCAGCCCGGCTGGTCACCTCTGCAACATTTGTCTCAACCGCGTTCTCTCAGCCAGCCCGACCATTTTCTCGTTTTTTCACGTGGTGTTTCTCTCTCTCGGTGGTTCTCTCTCTCGCCAGCGCACGTCACCGCCGTTGCTCCCTCCGGCGACCACGACCTCAAGCTCCGAAGGCCCTCTCACGTTCTCACGCGTTCTCCGACTCGAAAATCAGGTATATATATATATATATTACGAAATATATATATAATATGTATATATATATTATATATATATGGTGAGTAATTTATTTATTAGATAATTAAATAAATTATATAAAAATGTAATTTACAATGTATTTTATTAAATATTTTTGATGTAGTTATATTAGCAAATTAATTTTATAGGTTAAGTAATTAATTTATTTGCTTAAGATATATGTTTTGTAATATTAATTACTTGTTTGACATATTTGGTTTGTATATGGTGAGAATATTGTTTAATGTATTTGCATGCATGCATGCACAATTACGTACCCTAATAGTTTGAAATTAGGTTTTTTTGGGGAATTTTGCATTTAGATTTAGACCCATATTTTGTGTAGGTTTTGCTTGTGCACCTTATCATAACAAAAAATAAAAATAAAAAAAACAAACAAATAACAAGGGCATATCTATTTTGGTCGATCGTTAATTAATGTTTAGATTTTGAAAATTTAGAATAAGTATGTAAATGCTAAGATGCGTAAGTACAAAGTAAAAAACAACTAACATTGGAAGCTGGATTTATTTTATCTACACTTCCCGTACAAATGCATAAATGCTATAATAAACGGAAAAAAGAAAACCAACATTTAACCTAGCTAGCTATATGTAATTTATTTAGGGTCCCCATATGTAAAAAAAATTAATTTATTCTTACAAATTTAGATTATGTAAATGTCATAAAAAATGAAACAAAAAAATTGCAGCAAATAAGATAGCCACATATATTTTATCAAGGGTCCCCATGTGGCACGTCAAATGTTTTTAAATTTGGACCTTAATTTTGTTTAGGTTTTGCAAATTTAGATTATGTAGATGTTATAATTAAAAGTCAATGTATGTGTTTATTTGTTAAAAGTGAACAAAAAATTGAAACGATGTACTTAAGAAACACAAAAAAAAAAAAAAATAACATCTAAGTAACTAACTTAGATTTATTTTATTCAGTTAGGGTTCCAGTAACTAAAGCTATGGACAAGAGTTGGATGACAAAGTCTAGGGGTACGAGGGAATACAGAGACGGGTGTAGATCATTCGTGGACTTTGCAGTTAGGAACTGTACAATCCCTGAAGGAAAAATTCACTGCCCCTGTAAGGTGTGTCGTAATAAGCAGCGCCACCCGCCGGATTTGGTATTTGACCACTTGACAGGGGGTAAGGGAATAATGATTGCATACAGAACCTGGTATTATCACGGGAGAAGCCTGTCCGGGCTCCTGTTGCAGTCTCTACGTTCGACTACCACGAACACAGATCAGGGTATAGGCGCAGCACAGGGTGAAAACATGCAGTCAATGTTGCGTGATCTATTCGGCATGCACGGTGTCATGGAAGACAATTGTGAGCCTGAAGTGGCGGTGCAGGGGAATGAAGAAACTGTGAATGAAGAAGCCGACGATGGTGACGTACTAAAGTACAATAACTTGCTTAAGAAGGCAGAGAAGCCACTTCATGATGGGACCAAACATAGCAAGCTTAGTGCTACTGTACATCTGTACAATTTGAAGTGTGTTGGCGGACTTAGTAACGCAATATTTTCATCTTTTCTTAAGTTCATCAATCAGTTGCTGCCTCCTAGTGATGAAGCTTTACCAGTTAATACATACGAGGCAAAAAAGTTTCTAAGGGACATGGGCCTCGGGTATGAGAAGATCCCGGCGTGTCCTAATAATTGTATATTATTCTGGAAGAACAATAAGGATTTGGATACATGTGCTGTTTGTGGAGTATCTAAGTGGAAGGATGAAATTCAGTTGGATGAGGATGGTCAACCCATATCATCGAGTAAGAAACGGCCGGTCAAGGTGTTGCGGTGGTTTCCATTCATACCACGACTACAGAGATTGTTTATGTCAGAGCATACTGCTCCTTATATGAGGTGGCATGCAGAAGGCCAGACTAAGGACGGTGTATTGAGGCATCCGGCCGATGGTGAAGCGTGGAGGGCATTCGATAATTTGCATCTAGACTTTTCGGCTGACAGCAGGAACGTCAGGCTTGGACTAACCTCGGATGGATTTAATCCATTCGGGAACATGAGCACATCCCACAGCACTTGGCCTGTAATGCTTGTACCGTACAACTTGCCTCCTTGGACGTGCAGGAAACAAACTTCATTTATATTATCTCTAATAATCCCGGGCCCAAAGTCACCTGGAATAGATCTAGATGTCTACCTACGACCCTTAATTGAGGAGTTACAGGAACTATGGACTGTAGGTGTACGCACATTTGACGTGTCCCAAAAAAAGAACTTTGTGCTGCGGGCGCAGTTGATGTAGACAATTAATGACTTCCCGACATACGCAGATTTGTCTGGGTGGCCTAATAGGGGTGAGAAGGCATGTCCCTACTGTATGTACTCGACGAGGTCCAGGCGGTTAAAACACGGTAGGAAATTTTGTTATATGGGGCACAGGCGATACTTGCCCATTAATCATCCGTGGAGGAGGAATAAAATAACATTTGACGGCAAACAAGAATTTGAATGTGCCCCAGATGTGCCAAGTGGAAATGAAATTCTTAGACAATTACAAGATATGGCATATGGAGATGAGAATGCCGGTAAGGCAAGGACGGATAATAAGAAAAAAGACAAGAAACGGAAGAAGAGTGGGCCGACATAAAGAGAAGGCAAGACTGCTAACGTATTGTGGAAGAAGAAAAGTGTTTTCTTTAGGTTGCAGTATTGGAAAGATAATCTATTCCGGCACAACCTTGATGTCATGCACATTGAGAAAAATGTGATGGACAACATTCTTGGCACAATACTGGACATTCCGGGAAAAACGAAGGACAACATCCAAGCCCGCACAGACTTGCAAGAAATGGGGTTGAGACATACACTTCATCCGTACAAGGGCGAGGATGGTCAAACATATATGCCCGCAGCTTGTCACACGATGTCTAAGGACGAGAAAACACAATTTTTGAAAGTGCTTTAAAATGTAAGGGTGCCAGACGGATATGCCTCGAATATTTTCCGATGTGTACGACTTAGTGATCGTACAATATTCGGTTTAAAGAGCCATGATAGTCACGTAATTATGCAACAACTTCTCCCTATTGCATTGCGTGGATCATTGTCAGGAAACGTGGTTAGACCACTTGTCGGGATGTCTGCATTCTTCAGGGGCCTATGTTCAACGTCATTGACACAAGATGATATGGACCGACTAGAGGGTGACATTTATATTACTTTGTGCCAAATGGAAAGGGTCTTCCCCCCAAGTTTTTTTACTGTGATGGTTCACTTAGTCGTGCATCTTGTCCGTGAAAGCCGACTTGGGGGACCGGTACAGTATAGGTGGATGTATCCGGTAGAGAGGTAAAGTAACTTTACTAATATTCATCAAATTATTTTTAATCCGATATAAAACCGTCACTAACTGTAATGAATGAATTATGATCATATGTAGAAGTCTTGGGGTGTTCAAATCTAATGTTCGCAATAAAGCGGCTCCTGAGGGCTACATAGCAACAGAGTTGGTGGCATTCTGTTCAAGGTATCTAGATCACGCACCAACATTTCACAATAGGGCTCTAAGAAACCCAGATGGTTCAAAGGGGGCGGCAACACGAGTCATCCTCGACCGTGTCACATTGACACAAATTCACCGATACATTATGTTTAACTCGGATGAGTTCCTTCAACTACGGACGTAAGTCGTGTTAGTAGTGTATGCAAGTTAAATATCACCTTGCACCCTTAGTTGTGAATTATAATATAATTTAAACTTTGTATGGTAGGGTGCACATGGATACACTTAGGTGATCATGCGATAGGGGGCGAACGACGGAAGATCAATTGGAAACCCAACATCATGTGCTGTTCTGCGATTGGTATCGTGACTACATAAGACTACCGTGATGTTTACTGTTACAGACCCATTATATTTAGTTATTGGTTCATAACAACTAACAAAACTAACTTTCTTATGGTCAATTGTACGTATGTGCTAACAGGTCGATCGATTGGACGATCGACAAAGGAAGAAAATAGGTGACAAACTGGTAATGCATTGTAGAGGGCCGAAGGCCACAGCGACCAAATATAACAGATATGTGGTTAACGGAAAGCTGTTTCGTACTATTGCATTCGATGCTGGAAAAAGGACCCAGAACAGTGGGGTGTGCGTGTCAACTATTGATGGCGAAACGTACTATGGGAAGTTGATGGAAATAATTGAGGTGGAGTACTTCAACAGGACTAAGTATGTTTTGTTCAAGTGCGATTGGGCGGACAACACGAGGGACAGGGGGTACAAAGTAGACAAGTATGGCATACTGCTTGTCAGCTTCAAAAACCTTGTCCACCGGGGCCAGAAAATTACTGATGAGCCGTATGTGCTAACGTCACAAGTTGACCAAGTCTTTTACGTCCAAGATGAAAGGGACCCTGATTGGGCTTGTGTTGTAAGGACGAAACCAAGAAACGTATACGACGTTGGACAAGGTGAAGGTTCTGATGATGAAAGTGTCAACTACCACGAGTGTGAGCCGTTCCTATTGACCAGCAATAATGAAGTAGATCCGCAGGATGACATTGACTACATCTGACAATACTTAGATCCGTATGTGGTTTAAAAAAATTTAAAACTTTAATAATATATATAGTTCACATTATTTTGACGTATTTAATGTCATTTCTTTCTACATTGATTGGTTATTGTGGTGCATTTTTTATCTATTATATACATAATTAATTGGGTATATTATGTGTTTTGCAGGTTGACATGAGTACGAGGGGGAAGAGTAGACAACGGGGGTCCCTACAGATAGACGACTAGGGGTATAGACCCTTACTTCCTGAGCATGGGGAAGGGTCTCAGCAGGTTCCGTATCACACGGAGGCCTCATATGATCTTGGTACTCAATATCCTACCATGAGCGAGCTGGGGATATGTGCACATGGTGAGGTAGAGAGGATGTTCCCCCCCGAGTTGAACACGAGTCTCCCATACAGTGAGCCATCGCAGCCAGATGACAGCGAGACACAATACTATAGGGAGCACGTGGATGATGGCTCAGGTGACTTGGAGGCCGATGATCTTCCAGAAGTGTTGGGCATTTGCCAGCTCCGAACAATAAGTAAATATATATGCTTCAAATACCCATATTGAATATGTATAAAATTTATGTAGTTACTATTAAATTTCAAACAATTAACATTTGCAATTATTAATGTGTTAGGTATCAAGGGAGACAGGAGCACCCAATTTCAGGTGGTGGACATCCCACCATCGAACAAGAAGTGGGAGGTCCCCTCCGGGTAAAAAATCGTCTGCGAGTACAATAAGGCATGGCAACTCGTAGGATTTAGCGGGATGAAATTCAGAAGGGAGACCGGCAACGTCATAAGGGCGAGGACTTATGTTAGGCTCCGGGATGAATGGGAGCATGTACATCCCCGTGCGAAGGAAGATGTATGAGACACCTTGATGGTATGGTTAAATTTTTTCTCATATTTTCGCACGTGTATTTCAATATTTTAAATGTTGTTAATGTGTGCAATTATACGCCTAATTTTTTTGACTTATATATGCAGACTCAGTTCTACATGCCGCCTGAGTACGATCTTAAGGCGATTAAAAGGGACGCCTTCAGAGATATGGGCTCAAAGCTGAAGAGTTGGAGACACTCTATAAAACGCTCATTAAAAATCAATGTGGGCGATACTCCAGACTCAGTGAAGGCGAGAATGGGTGAGACTGCCGTTAGGAAATACGACGCCGAGGACTTGAATGTCTTGTTGGCGAGATGGTGCAACCCGAAAAATCAGGTAGGTCCGGAGTGTTTTCAGAATATGTCTTCTTGATTGGTTTGCTTTGTTCATAGGCTTGTGATGATCGATCTCCCATTGTTGATTATTGTCCATGTTTGGGTGTTTTCTAAATAATTTTAGCTTTTTTATTTTTTTCATTTTCATGATTCATGATGCATTGACATACAACTCAGAGATCATTATAATTTCTTCAACTCAACAATTATGAGCTTTAAAACATTTTATGAATGACATATATAGAAGTTATTTTTTAAAGAAAAACTAGGAAGAAAAAGAAAAATACTCATGCTTCTTATTTTTAAGTTGTTATACCCCAAAAAACAACTTTTAGGAGCCAAAAACAGAACATGGAAAAATGGGGAAAAAAACACCATCCCAAAATGTAGAGAAATTTGATCAATGATCCATCCCAATGACCCATCTAATTTGTGTTTTGAAACAACATTATCAATTATATATTTTTGTTTTGAAACAACATTATCAATTGCATATATATATATAGTAAAGAAATATATGAATATATTTGAATAGGAAGACAAAAGGAGCAATTGGCTAGTGGAATTAATTGTAATTGTTTAGTTTCATTAATTGTAATTGGGTTAGGCCTGACATTTTAAGAGTGATATACATGTAAGAGTTTGCTGCCAAGATGAAGGAATTGCGAGCAAAAAATAACACACCTCACTGCACCAGGTCGATGAGCTTCGCTAGAGCAACATATCAAGAGGTATTTATATATCTTTACTATATATATATAATCGGTTGTTTAGGTCTATGTTTTTCTTAAAATTTTTTTGTTTTTTTGTTATTGCATTGATATATTTTCTATGCAGACCGTATCCGTGGGCACTCCTCCAACTCGAGCGGCAAGTTACATCTCGACTCAGACAACGAAGGATGGTGGCTATCCGAATGACGTGGTCAGGGACAGATGTGTAAGTACTCAAGCGTATATATTTTGATAAATTATTTATGATTAACGTTCCTTATACGAGATACTAACTTGTTTTTTAATGTACAGGAGAGGATGAAGGAATTGATGTCCACTGACCCGACAAATACTAAGACCGTGACGGAAGGGACGGTACGGTGGACACCTGATGACGCGTATGCTCAGGCGCATGGAAATAAGCCTGAGTATGCTGGCAGGGTCCTCCAGCTGCGTCCGAATGTGCTACCGATGCGGAGCATCATACATTCATACTATACACCGTCCCAGACACGGTTTCAAAATTCTTGGAGCTCCTCATTCTCACAGATGATGGATAGAATTAGAGAACTTGAACAGGAGCGGGCACAAGAAAGACGTGTGATGGAAGAAGAGCGGGCAGCACAAAGAAGTGCAATGGATGAGATGACGAGGCAGATTGAAGCACAAAAAACCCAGATAGTAGAGAAAGATGCTATGATTGAGGCTCGTTTTCGCCTGATTGAGGCCATATTCAGGTTGACGTCTGGATCTGCTCTCCACAGAGGTAATGATATATTTTATTTTGTTTTTGTAACAATTGTTAACTGTTAGAAACAATTGTTAGAAACCCCTAGTTACAGCGGTCCATTTTAGAACTTACGTATATTTGCATCATATTATAGAGTAAGTTTGAATTTTTGTATTGATTATTATTGGTTCACAACTCATTTGTAGGTAATGCAGATTAAGAGTTGGGGGATGACTGTGTTGAGTTGGGCATCACACGTCGTTTATCATCACTGTTTGTTAAGTTCTATATACATACTATTGTTTATTATTTTGTATATAGTTAGATCAAACTATATGTTTGTTGAGACTAATTGAAACTTATTTCTAGTAGATAGTCCAGAAGTGTTTTATTGTATATTTGTTTTGCCTTGTGTTAGAACGTGTTTTCGATGTATATATATGTTTTGTTATGTGTTGTGTTGGAATGTAGTATGTGTGTTAGAATTTTGTTTAATGAAGTTGTGTTGGAATTTCATACGTATTGAATCTTATGGAAATTTGATATGTATTAGATATTTGATATGTATTATATTATTGGATATTGGATATATATTATTGGATATTGGATATTGGCTATATATATTGGATATTTGATGATGGTCGACACATCAATTTTAAGTTGGTTTTCATGGGATTCACTAAATGTGAGATTTTTGAGTTAAAATTGGCAATTTTGCTAAACTTGGTGAAAACAGCTGTTTTTATGGTGGCTATGGAAGTAATGGAAACTTTCTTTGAACCTCATGGTATGTTCTTGTAATTGCTAATGGGTGGCCTGGAACTATTAGTAGCTATATTAGAAACTTGCTTAGAAGCTTGAAGTCTAGTTTAACTTGATTTTTATAAATTTGAGCTTTGTGTTGGGCAGCCATTTATGAACACTATTGAGTTTCTTGGAAGAATGTTGAAAGAACTTATGAGGTGGGTTATTGTGGTTGAGCTACTTCTAAGTAGAGTGTGGTTGTCGGAAGTAGATATATATTATTGAGCTAATTTAATAAAACTTTTTAGAGGATGTTTTTTGCTTTTTAGTTGATAAAATATTTTCTTATAACTTTGCCTTGCTTGCTTTACTTTCGGTTAAGTTAGAGTACTCTCTAGTTGAATAGTTATTTGATAGATGGACTCTGTTTTGGTTAGGTCAGAATTGAATTATTTGTGGCGGTTGGAAGATAGTTGTGAACTTTGTATATGAAATTTTGGCTTTTGGGTGTGCTTGCAAGGTAATTGGAATCAGTTAATTCTAGATTTTACTTCAATGATTTTGTTACTCATAGTTGAATATCAATGTTTTTGGATATTTCTTAATCTGAATTGAAAAATATTGCAAATGTTGCATGTGAAATTCACAATCCTATTAGCATTTTTAGATGGCTCCTTCATTTAGAATATATATATATATATATATGGATTATGTATTAGAGATTGGATTGGATTACGGATTGAATTGGATTATGTATGTGGATTAGAAATATTGGAATATCAGGAATATTGGAATTGGAATATTGTAATCATTTCTTATTTAATATATATATATATATATTGACGTGTCAAACAGAGTAATTTTTTGACGTTGCAAAACTGCCACGTCAAAAAATTTTTGATGTGGCCTTTTTAGCACGTCAAAAACTTTTTTGACGTGCTAAAAATGACACGTCAAAAAAAAAATTTTTGACGTGTTGCTCCCAACACGTCAAAAGTTTTTGACATGGCACTGTAAACACGTCAAAAATCTGAAATTTTTGACACCCACCTTTTTAACCGTTGATAAATGTCAAAAACCACACGTCAAAAGGGGTTTTTGACGTGTCAATACCATTGACACGTCAAAAGGGGTTTTTGACGTGTCAATACCATTAACACGTCAAAAACTCCCTGTCAAAAATTATCACCATTCTTGTAGTGTATTTTGAGTATTTTCTCCACAATTTTGCTTTTAATTCAACATGCAAACCCATAAACACATTAATCAATAGTTAACAAACACTCCTTCATGGTGTTCTTGTCTTGGCCAAAAATTACATGGCCCATATCTTTCAAAATAACACTTTTATCAAGATGTATAGTTATATCTATTAACTTGAGAAAAAAAAAAAACAAAAAAAAGGTTATAGCTATCAGGATTCAAGGGTACCAATTTTGCTTAGTCATTCTAAGCCCTAGACAAATGTCAACAACACTTGAATCTCAAAAAAAAAAAAAAAATTCCATCCACAACATGCATATTCTATCAAATATCTCGACTTGCATGTTAATTTTCTCAATATAATCACAAACTGGCTAAAATCCATAAGTCACTTAAATCAAAACATCTAGATCAAACATAATTATGTTGTGGCCGAATACCCATGAGATCAATAAAACAACAACATGCAAATCATTAAATCATCATTACATAATAAAGTATTTAGGGATTAGGGTTTGCACGTGACGTGAATGCCATAGAATGTTTTTATGGTTTGAATAAGACATGCATTGCCATGAAATTATTTTTTAAAGTTTAATGAAAATGGAAATGATACGCACATGCATAATAGAAGGAGGTTGCGAAGTTCCCACGAGTGAAAAAAAATGGACATTTGAGTTTTCATGAATACCCTACTAAATATGGTAAGTAAGAGAATTGGACATGATTATAATGAAAAATATAACTAGATAATTTGATTGTATCCAACCCATTTGAACTATGGGTTTAGTGTACTATTTATAGAATAATTACCAACAGACTGAGCCAAAATATATGGCTTGTTAAAACAGAATATTTGAATACAATGATTTGTTGAGATGTTATCTAAAAACTTGAATTACGAACCTTTCAATCTTCAGATATCTTATCTTCAAAAGATTTGAGTTTGAACTCTGGATTGGGTTGTTGTGAAGCTTTGTTATTTCCAATATGCCCCCGCAATTGCAACTTTGGTTGACAAACGTTGAGATTGGTAGTGAGATTCTGAAAACATGTAGGCATAAGAGGCTTGGTGAAAATATTAGGTATTTAATCTTTGCTGGACAAGAACTTTTCAACCAATGTTTTTGCAGCAATTTATTATGTATGAAATGATAGTCAATGGCTATGTGTTTCGTTCTTGCATGAAACAATGGATTCACCGTCAAATATGTTGCACCAATATTATCACATAATTGTAACGCCCTCAAATCTTGCCTTGATCAGTCTGGTAGGGTTACTGGTAATTACCTCCAATATAGCTAACTGGTAGTTAACTGGGAAACCGCCCCTCTAAGCATCATCAGAGTTAATGCATAAAAAGATGAAATAAATCTGAGAATTCTAATAACCATAAAAAAAAAAAAAAAAAAAAAAAACATATATTAACACGACAAGAAAATTGGTTTTTAGCGACCATATTTTTAGCGACGACCCAAACATCGTCGCTATGCGCACCTATCAGCGACGACAATTTCTTATCGTTGCCAATTTCAATTTTTTTTTAAAAAAAATGAAAACAGGGCCGACAATATGTTGTCGCTGATATGTAGTCGCTAACACCAAAATAATTTTTTTCCCCATCTGCAAAAAGCCGCACAAAAAAAATTGTGACGGGTTCCAATTTATTTGCGACGACATTGTCGTCGCTAACTAACATTCTATATTAGCGACGACATTGTTGTCGCTAATTAATAAAAGGAGAAATTAAAAGCCTTATTAGCGATGACTGTGGTCTGTCGTTGCTTCTGAATTTTAATGAAATTTATAGAAGGTGCGGGAGACTTTGGCGCACGTTAAAATTTCTAAAAAAAAACAAAACCAAAAAAAAAAAAAATCCAAAATTAGCCTAAATTTCGAGAGACTTTTTTTTCCTTCCCCCAAACCTAAATTTCACCTTTGCTGTAGCTCTCACAATCTCAAATCATAATCAAACGTCTAAGATTGAGGAGAGAAGGTTCTCGGATGGAAGAAGAGGGAGGGTCATTAATTTCTCTTAAGCAAAATCCCCTTTCTCCAAGAGGATTTTAGGTAATTTCTCTCTCTCTCTCTCACTCTCACTCTCTCATTGATAGCAGCAAAATAATGCTATATCATTTTCCTTTTTCGTTGTGCCCTTGTTCCATTTTCTCTGCTTCTAAAAGGATTTCTCTCTCTGGTCCAATATTGGTATACAGATCTGTATTTTGTTCAATTGTTGTAATTTTCTGAAAATGGCCGAATGTTATGTATGTTTATTCATTCTCTCTTTCTTATCCTATCATTCCTTTTGGGTCAAGAGAGTTGTGACAGTAGAAATAATAGAAATAATAAGCTGATCAAACCTGGAAACAATATGAAGATCTCTATCTTAAACAATTCTGTAGTGGCAACCTCGCCACTCATCTCTTCCCATGAAGAGGTTTCCTACAAGATGTAATAATTGTACAAGTCTAATGACTTAGTAAGTAAACCTCACATTTGGGTACGACATGAGTTAGTTATTATTGAGCAGAAATAAACCTGCAATTTGACAAAGGCTTCAAAGAGGTGTTGTCTCTATTAATACACTATAAAAATATCGTTTTGTTGAAGAAAATGAGTGTACTTCCAGCGGCAATCGTCTAAGAGTTTTAATGCAGAAAACTAATGCTTTATTAAGTCATAACTATCATATATGGTTTACCCGATATATTACTCATTCTCAGCAGGGTTGGCGCTGTCCTAAGAGACCTGTAATACAATGCCGGTGCCCCGAATATTATACGCTACTATCCATAACACTAGCAGCCCGATCGAGTTCGACCTCGGGTGGCTCACGCCACTAATGATGTATGTCCTGTAGTTACCCACCAATTAAGGCTGCGCCGGTCACGAAATAACCATTGGATCCAAGGCCCTTATATCACACCCATACACATGTTTGACCATAGAATCAAGTTTTTATAGTAAGCCTATGGCCGTTATACCAGACGTACCGGTGTACCATGTCATACGATGAATCTTATCAACCAGTTTTTAAGAAAGTTTTCAAGTTATACAAAAAATATAGGCATGCTCATATCATATGCGTGCTTAGTGAGCTGACATATCGCACATTTTTAAGAAAAGAAGTCGTAAGTGTTTACTTACCTCGTGCGCTCGCTCGAGTCTTTTGACATCACAAATCTATGCTATAACGAAATACGACGTATTTGTTATGTGCAGTACTAGAGAATTCTCTGAGTGACACAATAAGTTCTATTTAACGAAAGGGGGTCGTCAAAACCTTAAGCTCGCATATTTGGGTTACTAGGCGTATGCCCTGCTCTCTGGGCGAACGCTCGGGCCCGTGGGCGTACGTTCGGCCAGAGAGTGAAAACTCTCGACCAGAAGCCCCAAACATGGTTTTATGCTTCTAGGATGTGGTATCCTAGGCTCCTAATGGACACTTGTAAGATAACATATCATGCTATCATGCAAACTCAAAGAAATCAAAGGCGGGTTGAAAACTCTTTAAAACACTTGTGGTTTTTTCAAGAAAATTGGTATAAGAACTTGTCAAGGCACCTTTAAAACTTGTAATGCCAAGAAAGCAGTAAGAACAACATGAAGGCAAAGGGAATGGACAAGAGAATACCTTAGACGATAGCATGACCACCAAGGCTTCTTCCTTCTCCTTCAAATCACTCATCACTCTATGGTTAAGGTTTCTTGGTGTGAGGAGGGGCTAAGGGTCAAAGGGAGGAGTTTATATAAGGGCTTGGGGGAGTGCTCTCATCTGAAAAAGGTGGAGAATTGGTAAAAATTATTTTTCAGAGTGTTAGCGAACATTTAGGTACTATTTGGATGAACCTTCAGGTACAATTACACAATGGATCAAAGTGTTTAGATGTACGTTTGGGTATTACCCAATGGTTCAAAGATTGGTCAACAAACACTCGCACTTAGGTTAAGGGCATATGTTCGGGTGGTCCTCCTAGCGTACGTTTGGTCAGATAGTGAATTTTTTGGGTTTTGTTTGAAAGGGCTCAAGGGGTTAGGTTACTCATAAGGGATTTAGGTCTTTGGTTTATAAAACATTGCTTTATGAAAATATTAGTCATTTTTTAGTAAATCATCAGTCGTTTAAAACCGGTGTTTTTGTCGGGGTATTACAATAATAAAATAGGAGGTGTTGACAAAAACACTCCTAGCTTAGAGAGTTGAGATTGAATCCAAGTAAGCTCAGCAACAACATTAGCAATGACCTTGTATTCGTATTTCGTGCTTGAACAAGAGACTGTAGGTTGTTTCTTGGAACACCAAGAAATAAGATTATGTCCGAAGAAAACATAATAACCAAAGTTAGAGTTACAATCATCTGGACACCCAACCCAATCAGCATCTGTATATGCTGTAAGTTGAGAGGATGAGCTTCTTTGAATGACTAACCCATGTGTAATTGAATGTTTCAAATAGTGAATAATACGCCTTATCGTCGTCCAATGTGTGTCACGTGGATCATGCATAAACTGTGAAACTTTATTCACTGCAAAAGAAATGTATGGACGGATAATAGCTAGGTACTACGAAGAACCTACTGTAGTGCAATATAGGGTAGGATTAATGAGAGAGACATCAGAGAATTTACTCAATGGAGAAGAAGTAACCATCAAAGATGTAATTGGCTTGGATAATTCCATGTTTGTTTGATATAGAATATATATATATATCTTTTCAGAGATAAATGAATACCATCTGGAATTTGAGTGGCTTCAATTCCGAGAAAAAAAAATGTAAATGCCCAAGTTCCTTTATTGGAAAATCCATAGAGATAACCTTAATCACGCGATCAACTGATGTAAAATAAAAACCTATAATAATTATATCGTCTACATAGACCAATGTAAACAAAGTAATGCCAGAGGATTTATATATGAACAAAGATGAGTCAGATTTTGAACTAACAGATCCAGATCAACAAGCCTTGTACTAAGTCTAGAAAACCATGCTCGTGGTGCTTGTTTTAGGCCATAAATTGTTTTTTTGAGTTCACATACTACAGTGGTAATTTGGGGACGAACAAAACTTGGTGGTTGTGTCATGTAGACCGTTTCACTTAATTTTCCATGGAGGAAAGTATTACTCATGTCAATCTGTTTCATAACCCAGCCTGTAGCAACAGACAAAGATAAAATTGCACGAATTGTAATAGGTTTAATGACAGGGCTATAAGTTTCACTGAAATCAACCCTGGGTTATTGATGCTATCCTTTGGCTACTAATCGCGCCTTATATCTATCAATGCTTCCATCGACTTCCCTCTTAATGCGAAACACCCACTTGGAGCCTACAATATTCATTGTGGGAGTTAGTGATAACAATTTCTATGTACCATTCTAGATTAGAGCATTGAACTCAGTCGTCATTGCATCTCACCATACTGCATATTTCACAGTTGAAGTAAAACAGGTGGGTTCAATGGCAATAGTGGTGAGAGATGTTATCAAAGTATGAGGTAGTGGATATTTAGTGGTTCCATAGGTTGTGATTTTTGGCTTGTAGATGTGATTTTGTGATCTGGTAGTCATGCCATGTGTACGTAGAGGTGGAGAAGGCACGAGTTGCTGCTGGGTGGTATCTGTAGCTTGCACTAGGGTGTCATTTTGCTGAAGGTCTTGGTTGGGTGTCTTGGTTTGTGGGGCTATTTCATATGCTTGAGTTGTAGTTTCAATAGGCATTGAGTTAAATGAGGCAAAAACTTGTAAGGTTGGCATTTGACTAGAAGACTCTTAAGTGTTTTGAGGAGTGGAAGATTCACGTGGAATGCTATGAGTTGCGAAAAATTCATGTGAACCATGTAGATGAGACGCACCGAGCTATAGTAGAATGAGACCAAGGCATTTTGACGTGTTGGAGAAATTGATGTAGGAATTGTTGTAGGTAAGGACACAAAACAAGCCACATATGTGTCACAATCATTTTGACTTGTGGAAGGATTAGCAAAGTGATCTTGATACCGTAGGATCTTAGGAATAACCATTGGAAGAGATTCTCTAGCGGGGTTTGAACCGGTAGAAGAAAGTGCTGAAATGGGAAGACAGTCTCATTGAAAATGACATGTCTTGCAATTATAGTTTTGCTTGAATCAAGATCAAAGGACTTATACCCGGTGTGAGGCTTACTATATCCAAGAAAAACACATGATTTTGACTGGAATGAAAATTTATTTTTGTTATATGGACGCGTAAGTATGGAAAACATTCACAACCGAATACTTTGAGAACTTTATAATCTGGAGTTTTGTCAAATAATATTTCAAAATTAGATTTATTTTGTATGATAGGAGAAAGACAATCTATTAATAAAAAAATGTTGTTGTATCAAAAGTTGCATCCCAGAATTTAAAAAGTACCTTAGAATGAGAGAGAAGAGCTAATCTAGTATCTACTGTATGGTGATGTTTTCGTTCAATATCCCATTTTAGTGATGAGAGTGTGGACAAGTTTGCCTGTAAGAGATATCATATTTGCTCAAGTGTCTTTGCAATGGAATGAATTCTTCACCACCATCAGTTTGAACTGATTTGATGGTGGTTTCAAAATAATTTTCAACCAAGGTTTGAAACTTAACAAAAATGGAGAGTGCATCTAATTTAGAGATTAATGGAAAAAGCTATGAATACCGACTGAAATCATCTACAATGCATAAATAATACCTTTTATTATTAATTGAAAGTAGAGGAGCAGGGCCCCATACATCAAGAAATAATAAACTTAAAGGAGAACTAGAAACTAAAGAAGTTGAACCAAAATGGAGGCGATGCATTTTGACTTGTTGACAAGTGGAACACACTTGAGACAGCTTATTTGACAAAATAGGAAGTGAGTGCTTGGAAAGAACACTATGAACCTAAACATAGAGCAGGATGACTAAGTCAACAACGATGCCAAGAATCTACGGAGACACATTCACTCATAAAAACTGTGGGAGGAGATGAGATGGACAAGGATGACGGCCAAGGATAAAGTCCATTTTTACTCGAGCCTTGAAGCAATGGAGTCCCAGTTCAAAGATCCTTCACACAAAAATCAAAAGGGTGAATTATATAGAAACATCATTATCTCTAATAAATTGATTGACAAAAATTAAAATTTTCTAAATATTAGGAACATGAAGCAATGATTTTAAAGAAAAATATTTCTTAGCCTTAGGTGAAGAAGCTAAGCCAGTGTGGAGACTGTCCAAAACTTGACCATTTCCAACATGAATTTACTCATTGCCTTATATTCTTTAGCTTTCATATTAAGGTTTGACAAGTCATTAAATAAATGGTGTGTAGCTGTTGTATTTGGATATCAGTTCATATCTTGTGATGGAGATGAAGATATGAGAAGAAAAGTTAAGGGAGGAGGTACACACTCATAAGCATGATCAAACCTGTGAAAGCCTTTTCCTGAAGTATGACCGGGTTTGAGGCTCAATTGAGAAGTGGGCCACTCAGATGTATAACCAGCATTGTGGGAAAAATGAGGGACCATGTCCTCACCCTTTACCACGTCATCTTCTTCTAGATGAGTAATTGTTGTAGGAATAATTCCTTTGTTGCTTGGAATAATTGTTGGAAGGACTTTGACATTGGGCTACATTGATTGATGAAACAACCAAGTCAGTTGTCATGTGGTGTTGCTCCATACGTTGCTCATAGGTGAGCAAATTGACATAGAGATCTTCTTAGGTAATGAGCTCAATCTGAGTGGTGAAAGATGTCACCAGGGAGTCGTATTCTACAGAAAGACATACAAGAATATGTAAAGCAACCTCCGATTCTTTCAAAGGTTCATCGATGGCAGCCAAAGTGTGATACAAATTGTGGGCCTTTTGAAAATAATCACGTGAAGTTTTAATGCCAACATGTGGCAAAACAAATTTTGTGAGCGTGGAAACAATAGCACTGAGAATGAGCTTGTCCTGCAAGTACCGCAATTTATAAGTTGGATTGGGTATGGACACCGAATGAGAAGATGTAGTGGCTACAAAATTAATAAATTTTGATGGACACGGGACATCACCAGTAACATAACCAAACAAATCATTCCCTTCAAGATAAGGCACAATTTGGGTGCGCCAGACCATGTGGTTATCACGAGCAAGTTTAACTAGATTAGAAGGATGGAATGAGAGCAAAGACATAGAGAGTGAGGAGGAAGATTGAGAAGCCATGGATTAGATGTTGATTGCATAAATCTCAGATACCATATAATGAAAAATAATAACTGGATAATTTGATTATAATCAACTCATTTGAACAATGAGTTTAGTGTTCTATTTATAGAATAATTACAAACAGATTGAGCCAAAATATATGACTTGTTACAATAGAATATTTGAATACAATGATTTGTTGAGATGATATTTAAAACTTGAATTACAAACATTTTGAATCTTCAAATATTTTATCTTCAAGAGATTTGAGTTTGAACTCTGGATTTGGTTGTTGTGGCCCAATTCAAGTCTTATCAAATACCATACACTACAAAACAAAAAAGCAACATTTTGTGTCGTTTGTTAAACGACACAAAATGCCAAATAAATGACGAGAACATGTTTTTGTCGTTTATAATGTCGCTTGCTAACAGACCTTAAACAAGAGGATGAGAATTCAATTTTGCGTCGCTTATTGTTAAATCGACGCCAACTATCATTCTTTTAAGTGTAAATGACGTAAAACATTTTATGTCATTTAAGGTAAACGACGCTAAATATTTTACGTCATTTGCAATGCTAAACGATATTATAACATTACATCATTTATAGTGCAAATGATATAAATGTTTTTATGTCGTTGAAAAATTAGTAAACGCCGTAATAGTTTTATGTCATTTACTATTTAAACAACGTAAAATTTTATCATATGACCATAAATTTAATATTTCACCATTTTTTTTTTATAATAAAAAAAAATACTCATTGGACGCATTCATTAACATCATAATTGCCATCATAATCATAATAAATTAAAATACGTCTTCACACTCATAATGTTAAACACAATTCAAAATAGGAATACATATACATAACTTAAAATAGGATAATAATGAAAGAAATTGTAGCACCGTTTCATTAAAAATAACATAAATCAAAAACAATTCAAACATTCAACATTTAGATGTATCCAAACCAAACATGGGACTATTACATGACTTCTCAATTTTCCTATGCAACGTGTCTCTTGAATATGTGTATATATATATATATATATATATATATATATATATATATACCCTGTGTTCCTCTTTTTGAAAAAAAAAACGTTGAAAATATTGCATCAAAACAAATTTTTGCCAGATGGTAAGCCATCTTGAGTGTTTTTTATTTTGATATTGAATATATTAAAGGCATTAATAATTCTATTCCAGATTTTTTCACTCGTGAATTTTTGCAATGCCCCAATGGTAAGCAAAAAAGACAAGGAGAAGATTGACTCCAAGGCTTTGACCTTGAAACCAGAATCTCCCCCTATTGCCCCGGCTATTGCTATTATTAACAGGTTCTCAGCTTTCTGCCCTGAATCATCTGCTACGTACTCTAGTGCTCTTACCAATGCTTATGATCCTTTTGTTGTTTCTTCCCAGAGTTCCTTTTATTAAATATGATAAACCATATGCTTATGTTGTTGTTCCTTATTCCCAACATCTGTTTCATATTGAAATAAATCGTGCTCATATTAAATTTCCTGCTAAACTTGCTCTCTCTTGCTTCCCCCCTCTCTTCCACTGAATTCCTGAGCACCCCAAGAAAATCCTTTTATATTACACTAATATTTTGTTACAAACAAAATCTGTTCATTTCAAGCCTATTTATTGCAAGATTAAACCCACAAAATTACTTTTTCACGGTGTTTACTTTGACAAAATTATTTTTGAATAAGATTGGGGAGATCATCCTTCTAAGCCAAAAGATCTACCTGGTTTTGATATTCCTTTTTGCTACTATGATTATGTAGAGGCTTGGTCTAAATTTGTGCTTTTCCATAATCTCAAATTTGACCATTCTATGTTTATTAATTTTGATAAAAAAAATTTAGGGGTGTTCTCCCTCTCTGGTTCTCAAGATGGTGGATGAATTTTGGACTCATCCCAGATATCCTTCCTCTCAAACTTGTTGAAGCATTCAGTACTTTGAAGAATTCCTATAAAACCAATGATCATGGGGCAAAGTTTCCCCACATTCATCATTTTGTCAAAAAATACAAGATCCCTTAGATCCTGAAATGGCAATATGTCATTAATGGTGATAAGCTGGAACGTCATTGGTATGTTAAATGGTGGGACAAATTTCCACAGACTAATGTTATTGTTGATACCGTTTCAAAATTGGCCCAGTTGCCCAAAGTCCAAGTTTCTCCTTCTAATGTTGCTGCTAAACTAGTCACTCCTAGTGTTTTCTTATCTCCTCCTTCTCCCAAGGAGATCATTGCTGATGTTTCCCTTACTGTTGCTACTTCATCTGGTTCTTCGAAGAAAAAATCTTCTAAGAAAAAGAAGGAGATATTGAAAGCCTATTTGAAATCCCTAGATGACAGTTCTGAAGAGGATGATGAAGAAGAATCTAAAGCATCTTCTGAAGCTACCATTGATCCCAAAAGAGAATGGTTTGGGAATTCCGGTTATAGCCCTTATGATTTTTTCCCGAGACTTGAAGATTGGTAATACTATTGATGCTGCTTGCTACTTTTACCTTCACTATTGAAGCCACTGCTATCTTTATTTTCCTGGATTGATGCTACTATTGAAGCCACTGATTGATTTACTTACATGATTGATGCTGCTGTTCACTATTAAAGCCTCCTATTAGTTTACTTTTCATCGATTAAAGCCATTATCGCTGCCACTTTCACTATTGAATATTTTGTCTACTGACACTACAGTGTTGCCATTATTGCTCTACTCTGCTACTGCTATTATTGAAGATATTATTGATGTTACTTTCACTATTGACTATTTTGTCTGCTGACACCACAGTGCTGCGAAGAATCTGCTTTCACTATTAAATTTTGCTTATCTAATTTTATTTCACCTATTGGAATTCGCCCATATAGGGACGAACTCCCTTATTGTTAAGGCAGAAGCTTTCAGCCAAACACTGAACTCATTCCGCAACTACCCTGCTCTCTGTTTTTGTATCCTGCTTTGATCCTAGTTCCTTTCCTTGTATTCCTTCCAGTTATTACTTCTGTAAGTGTCCTCTTCTAAGTGATTAATAAATTTGTAATTATTAAATCTTGTTGTTGAGAGGTCTATTTATAGGCATTTAGAAATCTCTGTTACACTAGTAAACCTAGAAAATTCGTAGGGTTTAGTCCTATTACAAGTGGGACTTGGAATACCCTAATATGGAAGGAAAGGGCATTCTGGCCGCAGCTCATTGTTCTCCAGCGCACGGGTGCACTCGATAGCAGGATTGCGATCGATTGTATGTGTTAGGCGTTCGATCGTAGGTGCGATCGAGGCTGTTGCTTGTGCGTACTAGCGCACGCCTAGCGCTCGTCTGGTTCTCTTGCTTGTAGTGCGCTCGATTGTAGGTCTCCTGCAATCGATCGCACTACCAGAGCCTTCAACTTTTTCCAAATTTGCTCTTTAAGCTCAATACATCCAAGTTTTCTTCCTTTTCTTCCAAAGGCCTACAAAGACACAGAAAATACAAAAAAAAAAAAATGAATAAAATGGCATAAACTAACAACACTAAGGAATTAACACATATAAGTTTAAGGGCTAAAATATGAATATTTTGGCACTTAACACACCCCAAACTTACATATTGCTAGTCTCTTAGTAATACAAAACTAAAAACAAAATGAAAAACATAAAACAAAAAGATAAATCTTTCTTTCATGGGATGTACGATTGCATTTAACATATGCAACAAGCCTTTTACACCCCTAGGAATTCCCTAGCAGGACGAGTGAAGTCTCGTGAGGGTTTTCCAGGAATGTTACGCACAAACATCATGTAAGAGTTTATGTTATCCAAAAATTAGGGTATCACTCAAAACCATGATTTTCATTCATTAGCAAGCTTAAAAAGATAAACTCCATATTCACAATGAATTGGAATTTTAAAATTTAATCACTTACAAATGACATGCTAAGGCATCACAAGTTCGAAAATAGTGTAAAGTGAACTAACACACAAATATGAAGCTTCCAATTATTTCCAATGTCCAATGTCTCAATATCTCAAAGTCCACTGAAATCCTTATTAGAATGAACAACACTGACATATTTTTTTTTTCTTTTTCTTCTTCGTGAGGTTATGGAATGTTTGGTTCCCTTAAGCTTTCTAATTGACCCATGTAACGAGTATTAAGTCAATGACTCCAAAACCAGATGGTTTTAGGGTATTAGGTGTAGAGACACCCCTAGAACTTACTAACTCGAGTCAGAAAGGCTACGAAACCAAACTAACCATGACATTAACTAAATCAAAATTCTTCACCTTTTGACGTGAATACTCAATGCTTTGAGACAAGATGTCCAGTTACTTAGTGAAAGCTTATCAATGATCATATATATATATATATATATATATATATATATCTCCTGAAGCAAAAAAGTAGTTCTCCTTCCACTTTTTATTGTTCAAGAAGGTGGGCTTCAGATGGATCAGCTTTACCTTCTCCTGAACTTGGAAGGTAAGGATAGTGTCAGACTGTGGGTTCTTGGCGATTTGATAAATCCCAAGAAATTCCCGAGATGTCATAAGATGCTCATCCTCGAGGATGAGCGGCCACAGGGCAACGCAGGTGAAAAAGTATCTCCAAGCGTTGGGAGCGATCTAATGCGGAGCCAGGTTAAAATCGCTCAGCATGTCCTGAACAACTCTCGGGAAAGGCAACCTAAGCCCAACTCTGAACATTGCCTCATACAGACAAATTTCGTGCACATCTTGTTGGACAATAGCCCCGTTCTAAGCTTCGTCGAATCGAAGATTCACCGAAAGGGGGATGAAGCAGTTTCCCCTAATCCTACCTTAGTTGGCGGAAATAAGAGCCGATCGCCAGAGGGCCGAATATGAGTCACCCAGTCCGTCAGAGCCTGACTCATCATTGCGACCCATGATGTAGAGAAGGCTCAGGAAGGTCAACGGTCAAAAGTTTGGTTCGGGAAATTAAACCCGAAAAGATCGAATCCTGAAAGACCGATCCAAGAAAATCCTCACACGGTCACACCAAGGATAAGTCGGGATCCAATCCATTATGAAAAAACAAGAAATTTCCATAGTCACTTAGACAAGGAAATTGAGGGGTAATTGTTGGGTAATGGATTGGCCACTTCAAGGCCAACAGGCCCCTAGGACCGTTATAACATACGAGCCCACTAAAGATAGCCAGGTCGAGACCTAGCAAGCCAATCGAGGGTATAAAGGTCTTTCGCCAAGCGAAGAAAGGCCACGTTCACTAATGAACATGGCTTTCTCCCAGCGTCCGAGCAAAGCCCCACGTTCAACAATACGTGGTCTAGCTGTCAACGCCGAACCGAGCCACATGTGCCTGAGAATAAATCGGGAGCCCACATCCAAAGCAAGCGTGGCCGAGCCACCCACCAAACCCACAATCTCATGATTGTGGAGCAACCCACGATCCCATGATCCACCTTCTTAACATTGTGCACAACAGATCCTCGGGAACGTGGGGCTGAGAATCAAGGAACACTAACCGCTACTTGATGCCTATAAAATGAAAGGTCCAACGTAGTATTCGGGTAATCACTCTCAAGCTATTCTTGGTCACTTGCTCTCTCCTTCTCTCAAATCATCTACTGACTTAGCCATCGGAGCTATCCTCCGCCGGCACACCTTGGCAGCTTTTATCCTATTTCCTTTTTTTGCAGACCAACACATATTGGATTCAGTGCCACGTCATCTCTCGAAAAACTGTCATCAACAAGCATAAAAATAAACGAAAATTTGCTTCTAACCAATAGAAATTGCTATGATACGAAGTAAAATTGAGGTCGACAAAAATAAAGTCGTTAAACCTAATGAATCTCTTGTAAGTCTCCGTACCAGAGATGAGAGATCTACCCTTAAATCTTTGATGCCCCTTTGATGCCCATATGTCAGTAGTAGTGTATTTAAAAAAGAAAAAAAGAAAAATTAGAATATAAGCAAGAATCACTAAAGGAGTTTTGCCAATTGGCCTTCAGCAGTCCAGATAGATTCCTACACTGTGTTGAAAGTTGAAACTGCTCAGTGCTCACGGGTCAAACCCCTTCCCTCTTTCGGTCTTGTTTTATTCCTGCTGAGAAGAAATTGGTCCTACCGAACAAGACAGATCTGGGAGTGTAAACTGCACACAGCACACACAGGGGGTTTGAGATGGCAAGGACTTCTTCTTCGTCAGGGGAAGTGGAGGGGGAGAAGGAGGAGGAGAAGAAGCAGCTGAAGCAGAAGCAGAAGC
The DNA here is from genome assembly GCF_901000735.1 of Corylus avellana. NCBI lineage: Eukaryota > Viridiplantae > Streptophyta > Magnoliopsida > Fagales > Betulaceae > Corylus > Corylus avellana. The sequence goes on along the minus strand of NC_081546.1, from coordinate 12,436,637 downwards.
GGAAGAAAGAGGCGTTGGGATGGATTGAATGGCTGAGAGGGTGGATGTATTTGATATACGAAATGCTGTTCCAGAGGATTATTGCCAGCCACTTGCAGAACCCTTTGCCTTTGCCTCCCGCCAACGATTTCTCCTGCATTGTCACCGGCTCCACCAGCGGTATCGGCCGCGAAATCGCCAGGTTCCGCTCCCATTGTCTCTTGCCCGTACAAAATAAAGCTCACCTCATTATTACGAGGTTTTTGATTTTTCTTTTTTGGGGAATTATTTCAATAGGCAGTTGGCAGAGGCAGGGGCGCACGTTGTGATGGCTGTGAGGAACACCAAAGCGGCGCACGAATTGATCCAGAAATGGCAGACCGAATGGTCCGGAATGGGTCTCCCTCTCAATATCGAGGTATTTGCATCCTGCAACTTTCTTTGCCCAAAATTATCGCTTCTCCTAGAATTTTTTTCATGTTAGTCAGAGTACTGTTGATGCTAATTTGTTTTAGACTTTTTGTCTTTTTAATTCGTGATGTGCCTGCTATAATATGCTTTTTTTCTGGAATATATAATCACTTTTATTAATGATGCTAATTGTATTGTTATGGCTGACATGATACCGTGGCTTTTGAAGGTGATGGAGCTTGATCTTCTCTCATTGGATTCTGTCGCTAGATTTGCTGAAGCATGGAATGCACGAATGGGACCTTTGCATGTTCTTATTAACAATGCCGGAATATTTTCCATTGGAGGTTCGTATTTCGAATGCAATTTTTTTCCCAGGGTAAAAAACTACTGCATTATAATTTCTAGTTATAAAACTACTGCATTATTCATAAATCAGTATTCAGGGGCTGTATTTCGTAGGTAGGAAAAGATGTTGATTTCTTATTTGGTAGTTATGTGTGTGGGTGAAGTCTGAGTTTGGTACTCAAGTTTTATCTTGACATATCTGGAGGAAAAAAGAAAAAGGTCAAAAAAGTTTAATTTTTGCTGAATAATGACAAGCTAAGTTCAAGCTGGCTTTTCTATGCTCAACTTGAGCTTGAGTTAAGCTTGGAAGCTCCTTTAGTTAATGGAACTGAGTCAAGTAGCTGAAAGTTTTCATTCCAGCATGTGAGGGATTATATCACCTACCTCGACACAACTTGGGTTTAGCTTTGACATTGCAATGATATGCGTGCATGCATGTATGTTTTATTGTTTTCTTGAATTGCTCAAACTATGTCTTTTTTATTTGCTGCACCCCATCAACAGCAGGTCTAAGCTCTGCACTTTCCTAGAAATTTTTGCTACCTTGTTGCACTTTCCTTACTTTTTTTTTTGGTAAATTACCATTTGACAATGCACATGTTCAGCATTTTATATCCTTACCCTTTGCAAGAGCAAATTGTTGTAACTCTTAAGTTTCCTAGCTGTTGTCGACTATTTGGGTGCTTTCCTATTTCGTGGTATGGTAAAAACATTTTAACATAGACTATTGAAGTTGAATTTGTTTATGATTTGGCTATATCTATTAACGATACACATTGACTTCATTGTATCCAGAGCCACAAAAATTTTCTAAAGATGGGTATGAAGCACACATGCAAGTGAATCATTTGGCTCCAGCATTGCTTTCAATATTGCTTTTGCCATCTCTTCTCAAAGGCTCTCCAAGTCGAATTATTAATCTGAATTCCATTGTAAGTTCCACTGTTATCACACATACATATGCATGCCCACACGCATGATGCTTTATCGTGTAATTTGCACAAATGAAAATGTACAATCTTTGGTAGATGCAATCTTTATCAGTGATCTTTCTTTTTCATTATCTGTTATTACAAGTTATTTCTCAGCAAAGCACGTAATTTTCCTAGTGCTGATGGTTGTTGTAATCTTGGTATCGCAACTAGTCATGATTTCTTTCTAATTTTTACATCTAATTTCTTAATGGTGTAGGTAACTATCTCCAATTTTAACAATTTTAATTTGTATGATTACTGAGAAAAGAAAAGGAAAAAAATAAAATAAAATAAAAATCCTAAGCTGTTAATAACCCAAAAGGTTTTGGATAAAATTTATCTCTGGGCTCCACTAAACTGCCTCAAAACTTTCTTAGAATTTTTAAGTGACCTTTCTATTACATACATTATTTCTTATACAAATTCCCGTTCCCATTTGTTCCAGTTGTCGACATACCTTTCTATTACAATTTGATTGTCTCATACTATTAGATGAAAACAATAGTAAACTTTGGCTTCTGAAAATTTATCTAATTCCATAGATATATCCTTTGTATCTATGGAATGAAAATGCTTAAAAATCAGTTTCTGGAATGAAAAATGTAAAGACACGCTCTGGCTAATGCTATATCATTAACTAGGTTTATTTGTTTCTGTGAGCTTTTTGTGCTTTAGATGAATAATCCTTTCTATGTTAAAAGCTTCTATTTAGGAATTTTAGAAGCATAAGTTAGTAGATAAGACATCCGTTGAGAAGAAAACTTCTATTGTTCTTGCTAGCGAGCTGTTGCTCAAATGGCACCTCTTCTCCCCCATAAGAATATGGTTCGAGGGTGAGGTCCTGGTTTAAGACCCAATTGTCTGTAACTTGCATATATATATATAAAAAAAATAAAAAAATCAATCTTGACCCCCAAAATTCTGTTTTTTTTTTTTCACTTTTTTTTTTTAACTGCGTTTATTTAAATGCAGAATAGTATAGTTGGAGTGACCTTCCGAATTGTATTTTTTAGATATCCAAATTAAACTTACATGCGGCTCAAGGTTTAAATTATAAGCTGCTTAAATGATTATTTGCAAGTACCAAGGTAATAAGCTAGTAGTTAATACATTATTCATGTCAACCCTTTTCATATTTTTATAATCAATTTAGTTCTTTTAAGTCTGAGACATTTTTCTTTCTGTAGATGCATTATGTTGGCTTTGTTGATGTAGAAGATATGAATGTTGTTTCTGGGAAAAGGAAATATACAAGCTTAGTGGGATACTCGAGCAGCAAGCTAGCACAGGTTCACTTTGAATTCTATATTTATTCCTTTAAACATTTGATGGCCTGGAAAAAAATTCTTGGATTTGCTTGATTTTTTTTTTTTTTTGTCTTTTTCCTTTTGTCACTTCATTTCCTATTAGAATCTCGTGTTGTCTATTCTAGGTTGCTGTTTTAATTTAGATCCCTTATTCACATTTCAGGTGACTTAAGTATGCCTTTCTTTTGGACTAGCGGACACACTCTTTATTTTTCTTATACCTACATTCACCCTGGATAAATACTGTTTAACTGTATGGTAATCATAATTTTTAAAAATGCTTTCAAGACATGGTTTGAGATGCGTCTCTGATGTAGGATAGATTTAGGGGATCTGTCTACTTGTGCTTTGTGGTGGACTGTATAAAGGAAAATTTATGATTTGAGTGTTTGTAATGATGAGGGAGAGGTGTTGGTGCTTTTAGAATGTGGGATTGATTTGGTGTCAAGTTTGAAGGCAAATGGATCTATTCTTGAAGAAAACAGGTTGCCAGATTATCTAGGCAGTGGTGGTTTGAATGGTTTGTTTTGATTTGTTTTTTTGATAGCGAATGGCTATGGAAAGTATGTGGGGTTCTAGGGTTTTAATAGATGTAAGAAAAGAGGTATGATCTAAGAGAAGAAGAGGGATAAATTAGTGGCCGTTCAGGGGCTGTGGAAAGTAACATGAACAGTGCAGTGCACAAAGAAGAAGAGAGAGAAAACCACACATAAGGCCAAGATGCGCCAATATTCAAAATGCTTAATATTCCATTAATCAAGTTTGAATTTTTTGATTACATTAAGAATAAATATGTACAGAGACTCTCTTCATTGCGCTACTAGCATTAAGATTCCTAAATTGACTAGTAAATTGAAGATCTAACAAAACCTAATAAAAAAACTCTTAATGCCATTAAATATTTTAGAATAATCTAGACCAAATATTTGAGAACATGCCTTACAAAAATAATATATATGCATGAATATTTCGATATTTCAGATCTGCCCCAGCATATTAAAAAACTGTCAACTCAAATAATAAATCAATCTAAAAACTGTTTTAATCCTAGGCACCTATAACATCAGCGTTATAACCATATAGTAGGGGTGGGCAAATTAACTGCCTACCGATTATCGACCGCCTACCGACCAACACCTACCGACACTGCTTAACCGATGGCCAGTAGGCAATAGACTTTTTCTATTTTAGACAAACTCGGTTCGGTAGGCGGAATAACATTTTCTTACCGAACCGACTTTACTGACCGACTTTGCTGACCAATATTACCGACATTACCAACTTATATTACCGAACCGACATTACCGACTACCATTTGGTACCGGAACAAAAAGTTGGCGGAATAAGTTAGTGAAAATTTCGACTTCACCGACAATGGCGGTGCGAAATGTGAAAACCCCATTTTCGTAACCAAATTATCCGACTCCCACCCCTACCATATAGGTTTTTATTTAATTGGAATGGCATGTAAGCCTCATGCACGAAAAGCTGTTAGTTACCAAAAATGAAAATCAGTCTAAGGACAACAACTTGACATTTCTTCCATGGCTGCATCAGTGTCACAGCGAGACATGGACATGCCAAAATCATTAGTAATCAAGTGGGTTCCCATTAAAGCATACAATTAATGGGTGGATGTGTACTTGTCTTATAGTTTGTAATGCTTTTAAATGTGTAAGCTGTGTGGGACTGCTGAAATTTATTCAATAACTTAGAAATCATGACAAACAAAGAGAGACACTTAGCCGCAAAGGCCCATCTCCCTTCCTGACTTTGGCCACAAAGGCTAACTCTGACTATAATTAATGACTTGTTGGAGAGTTATATCAATAGATGGCATTATCATTCTATTTTCGTTGAGCCACTAGTACTAATATTCTAATACTAATAATAGTACTGTTAATAAAAATAACATTGCCAATATAATAACAATAAGAAAAGCAATCCATCATTTAGTACAACTTAAAATTTCCAAATGCTAACTCGGCTTACCATGGACAAAATTTCCATGGCTTACGTCTCTTTTGGAATGCAACCCCTCTTTTCATTATGTAGATAATATGGAGAGAAAAATGACCACACTTTTAATGGCATACAGCTGCCTATTGAGCTGAAATTTTTATGATCCTTGTATGATTAGTCACATGCTTTGGTCACATGTTTTTGGCACTACATTCATTCACGCTTTAGTAGATTCTATAGATGTTTTAAAGCTTAGGTCGTATTCTTTAGGAAACCTTTGTAATTCCTGCCATAGACAAGGTTTCTCCTCCTGATAAAATGTGTATTACTTAAAAGTAATGGGAACTAAGCAGAAGATTAGTGTGTGTATCTGTATATACTTTACTTTTGCTTTAGGAACATATGTCTGGATGCAGTGTAATTATGAACATGTTAATAAAGTCATTTGAAATAATAGCGGAACAAGTTAACAGACATATTATTCTGTAAAAAAAAAGGTCTGGTAGAGTTTCATTAAGGCTTGAGGGAAGAGTTTTTTTTTTTTTTCCTGTGGTTTTATTAGCAGATTTTACATGACTAGCACCCTCAAGTACCTATGCAGCAGTAGCCAGTTGGTCATGCTTATCTACTTTTTATACTTTATTACCTTTCTTAGTCAACTTTTGGCATAAGCATAAATATTCCTCATTACCAGATTTATTCTCCCTTTTTTTTCTCCCCTCCCGTGGTTATTATATGTTGCAACATATTGTTTCCCACTTCAGCATTTTTAATAGGCATTGCCATCTATTGAATTGCATAAAATGATCTAACCAACAAATAATCTCCTCTCTTTTTTCTTTTTCTTTTTTTAACTTTGTTGACCTAGGTTTTTTCCTGAATTTTTTACCCGGGTTTGGAGGGATAAGTTGATTCATCCAATGGAGCTCTATTTGTTTGATCTAGTTAGGGAGTTGTTACTGGGAAAAAAAAAAATTAGAAATAAGCCACTACCCAACAAAATGGTGGTTTACAGCAGGTACATCAAGTGAAGAGCTCTCTGGTGTGTAGAGCTCAAGTTATGCGGATGCATAGTTGCAGAAGCCAGATCAACATCATGACAAGAGTACTCTGGAAATTCTTAGGCCAACCACAATTGGTATAGTGTCTAGATTCATATGGTGGTATAACACTCGAGCAGCTTTCCAGCTGGTTAACAAAGAAAGAAAAAGGGTTTTGCTGTCTTTTTTCTGTCTTTCTTCTAGCCTATCTCATGAATGCTAATAGTTTGGAAAGATTGCAATGGGAATTTTGTGGGAGGGGTTGTTGACGAATATATATACCATTTTTGGATATTGGTTACTAGTGTAAAATATGTAGAACCTGGGGTCACTGGACAACTGCATTGGTGAGAGGATCTCATGGGACAAGTTTGTGGAAGAGCATAAGGATTGCTTGAGTTGTTATCTAAACTTGTTTATTTATAAGGTGGAAGATGGTGGTAGGGTATGTTTTTCATATGATATTTGGCACAGGGGGACTAGAGAATCAATTTCATGATCTTTCTCTGATAGAAAAGAAGGGTTGTTCTGTAACTTGACATTTTGGAACATCTGGAGTGGGTTTTAAGTTTCAAATTCTTGAGACCCTTTTAGTATTAGGAATTAGAGACAGTCAATTCCCTACTTGATCTGTTATACTCAGACAGAGGAGATGATTTTATGTTTGGAGGTTGTCTTGGACAGGAATATTTGTGGTATGCTCTTTTATGAAGCTTTGAAAGGAAGTGCAGTTGGCATGTTCCTTGAAAGAGCATCTGTGTGAAAAGGTCCCATGTAAAGTAGAATTTTCTGTATGGACAGTGGTTTTGAGTGAAATTTTGAGTGTTAATAATCTTGGGGATGCAAGGGATAGCAATTGTGGAATGGTGCTGAATTGTTAGAATAGCAGTGAGACGGTAAATCAACTCTTATTACATTGTGCTGTTGCAAGGGAACAGTGGTCACTCGTTGCTATCTTTAACCAGAGTGCATTGGGTGATGTCTAGGATGGTTGTGGAAGTTCTGGCATGTTGAAAAGGTAGATTTGATTGCCATGAGACTAGTTAGATTTGGAGGGCTATACCTCTTCTTATTATGTAGATGCTTTGGCAAGACAGGAATCACCACGATTTCAATGATGTCTAGTTTAACCTTGCTAAAGTCTATGTTCATTGGGTCTTTGTATGATTGGATGGTGATGGCATTAGGCAGCCTTGATTTTCATTCTTTTCTGGATTTTATTTCTCATTTGAATTTTAGGATGTAATTTCTTGGAGGATATAGTGTACACCTCCTTTGTACTTCTTTCCACCTTTTATTGACAATTTCTACTCCTAATCAGAAAATGATGCATTTAATCTTTATGCTTTTTTTGGCATTGCACACTGCTGGTCTCCTTTTGTTTTAATTTCATGATTTTGGAAATTTTGATAACTTATTGCCATATACATATGCTGTAAGGGGTCTAATGTAATTTAGAGTTTTTTGATAACTTCCAGCCATATACCAGGATTTCAATGATGTCGAGCTTAACCTTGCTAAAGTCTATGTTCATAGGATCTTTGTATGATTGGATGATGATGGCATTAGGCAGCCTCGCTTTTCATGTTTTCTGGATTTTATTTCTCTTTTGATTCTTAGGATGTAATTTCTTGGAGGATATAGTGACACTACCTGTGTACTTGTTTCCACCTTTTATTGACAAAATTTATACTACTTACCAGAAAATGACGTATTTAGTTTTAATGACTTTTGGCATTGCACAATGCTGGTTTCCTTTTGTTTTAATTTCTATGATTTTTGAAATTTAGAGTTTATTGGTAACTTCCAGCCATATACAAATGCTGTAAGGGGTTTAGCTTGAATTTGTAATCAAACGTTTTGAAATCATATGTACTTTCAGGGAATTAGAGGTAGCTAGCGCCCTATAGTTATGCGTATACTCCTGGGACCTGATAATGCAGTCATTGATGCTCTTGATGAATTTTGTTATCAATTCTACACTTTGGTTTAAGGCCTAGATTTCTTCTTCAATTGCATGGCCACTTCCAAACACCTCCATAGCCACTTCCCAACACAGATGACGTGGTTCCTAAACTAAATTTTTCTCATTCTTTTAGTCCCAGTCGTTATTCAACATGAAGCATTTGTCCTAACATTCAAAAACCTTTAGGAGACGGTTAGCAGGCTTTATGGAAAGGTCAATCACACCTTGCTTTTCATATTGTAGATTGTATTGTAGGTTGGCCTTTTTCCAATATCTTGAAATTTTGTAGTTGAACTGTAATAGAAGTTTTCTGTTCTCATCCACTTCATCCTGATTAAGCCACCATTCCCTTTGTTTTTCTTGGCCTTATACATCTTTGTTGATGCTCTTAAGACTTGTACTTGTTTACCTACCACAACCAATGAACTATCATTTTGTGGACAAAGTGTTTTCTATCTTTTGACATGGTGACAGTATTGCACACTGCAGCTAAAAAAATTTTTAGACATGGGAGCATGAATATACAATATCAAGTATTTAAGTTTAGCTGGGCTTGCATATTTCTTTGTAAGCAGAAGAAGCAAACAATTATATGAGTGCTGGAAAGTATTTGTTTCTTGATAATGATGCATTGTGCCAACATAATTCTGCACATTTTTCATTTAAGTCAGGCTTACCATTTGATGAGTGTCCAAATAAGTGGATACAAGAGACACAAGAGCTGTTGAATGATTGAATCCTAACAGATTTTTAAAGTTCTTTCTATCTTGGTAATTGTAACGCCCTACCCTAATGACACAATATTGTTTGTTTTTGGCTTCCTCAAACCAGATTTCCTAGGAGGTCACCTATCCTGGTACTACTCTTGTATAAGCCGCTTTAATTGCGAAATTCTGATAGGTTCATGGCCATCACGGCTTTAAAACGCGTTGTTTAAAGAAGGGTGCTTGTATACATATAAGCATATCCTCATCCCTAAACCCAGGCGATGTGGGACACCACAATTACCTCTTCTTGGGACCCAACATCCTCATTGGGGACCCTCATGGGCTTGTGCAGGCTCTCCCATCTTATGCTGGGCAATCGCTCTGATACCATTTGCAATGCTCCACCCCAATAACACAATATTTTCATTTTTGGTTTCCTCGAGCAGACTTCTCAGGTGGTTACCTATGGCCACATTGCCTGGGTATGGAGATGAAGATGTACTTATATGTATACTCACATCCTTCTTGAAACAATGCGTTTTAAAGTTGTGATGACCATGAACCTATTAGAACTTCGTAGTTAAGCGTGCTTATGCGAGAGTAGTACAAGAATGGGTGACCTCCTGAGAAGTTTAGTTCGGGGAGGAGCCAAAAGTGGACAATATTGTGTCATTGGGGTGGGACGTTATAGTAATTACTTTGATAATACCCTTATTTCTAAAATGCTTCTACTGTTTGATTGTAGAAAATTGTTTCCATTTCTGTCAGATGGAATTAGGTATGGACAATTTTTGTGTTGTTCATCGCCAATGAACTTCAACTTAAATGGCACCTTTTATTCCCCCTTCCTCACAAGAATAGAATGGAGTGGGCATGTGTTCAAAACTCACCGGGTATATATAACTTATCCATCAATTAGAGAAAAGGTGTCATTCATCTGATGTACTTGAGTGTTCCTTTTGGCAATATAAATCTGTTATTGGGAAAAAAAAAAAATTCTTGATACAAATGTTAATAATGTGTCTTTTTTCGTATCTTGTGGAATGCCGTTTTCTCTCAATTTGGTTTGTGTTGGGTGATGCCTGGCAGTGTTAGGGGGCTGTATGATTCTTGGTGGGCGGGTGGCAAAGCTCGCAATGCTGTTGTGTGGAAGATGGTTCCTCTTTGTCTTATGTGGTGCATCTGGATTGAAAGAAATGCTAGATGTTTCGAGGACTTGTCTAGGAATATTGAGGATCTCACACACTTTTTCTTGTACACCCTATTCACTTGGGCTGCTGGTTGGCTAGCGCCCTTAGTGATTAGTTTCCCTGATTTCCTTTTTATGTTTTCTTCTTCTTTTTCTCCCCCTTAGTCGCTCTCTTGTATAACTCTGCGCTTTGATAATGCATCTTTACTTATCAAAAAAAAAAAAAGTGTCTTTTTTCTTTTTAAGTTTTGGCTATGATCATTGTTAGCTTCTTGAATCTGAATATCAGTTCTTAAGGCCACAGAATCATACATAGTGAAAAGTGAATTATTGTAAACAATGAATTAAAATGGTAGTTTTTTTTTTTTAATTGCAGGTTATGTTTAGCAGTGTCCTCCATAAGCGGCTACCTGCTGAAGCTACCATTAGTGTATTATGTGTATCTCCTGGAATTGTGCAAACAAATGTTGTAAGTCTCTTGTAGGTTTTCAATCTCTTATCCATATGGCATCTCATTTTGTTTCCATATATGCATTTTCCTTAACATAAACTGTAACCTGCACCTACGTACCCACGCCACCTGACACAGGCACAAATTTTGATGGGTTTTCTAATAGGAGAAGTAATGTTGGGGTTTTCTTTTTTTTGCCCCCTTTGATAAGTAAATGGAATCTATTAAAAAGTGCAAAAGCGCAACTCAATTACACATGAAGTATACAAGAGAAACACCTAGCTAAAAAAGGAAACCATATCTAGAAAATCATGAAAGCTAGAAAATTGAAAGCAATCAATGGCAGCCATCCAATGGTAAAGTAATGAGAAAGAACACCTTTAATTCTACTTCTATCCTCTCATGGTCTTCAAAACTATGATAATTTCTTTCTCTCCAAAGACTCTTAATTAAGCATGTTAAATCATCAGTTATCCTAAAAGCTTAAGCTGATAGCCATATTAAAAAGTAAATTTAATCATTACTTTAACACTCCCCTTCACTTGTGGGCTCAAACTCTCTTTTAATAGGTGAGGCCTAACACGTGAAATATTTAATTGAAATGGGGGGTGAATTGATGGAGTCAAGGTTCGATTTGAAAACCTTTGGCTCTGATACTATGATAAATCACCATTTGTCCGAAAAGTTTAAGCTGATAAGAAGATGTAAATTTAATAATTTAATTATTACTTTAATACTCCTCTCACGTGTGGGCTCAAACTCCATTTTAATAGGTAAGGCCCAACACGTGAAATATTTAATCGAAATGAGGGATAAATGATGGAGTCAAGGTTCGATTTTGAGGGCCTTTGGCTTTGATTCCATGTTAAATTACTGTTTGTTCCAAAAGCTTAAGTTGATAAGAAAACGTAAATTTGATCACTTAATCATTACTTTAAAACTCTCCCTCATGTATGGGTTTAAGCTCCCTTTTAATATTTAAGGTTCAACACGTAGAATATTTAATTGAAATGGAAGGTGAATTGACAGAGTCAAAGTCTGATCCTAGGACCTTTGGTTCTAATACCATGTTAAATCATCAGTTATCCCAAGAGCTTAAGCTGATAGAAATAAGTAAATTTAATCATTACTTTAACAAAGCATGCTAGAACCATCTTCCACACTGCTGCACAATGAGAACTACCAAATGGCCCTCTCCAACAAACAAAGAGGTCTACCACTCTTCTAGGTATGACCCAATCTAACCCAAAGAGGTTGAAAATAGTATTCCATTAAGTACAAACTATCTCGCAATGGAGTAAGAAATGATCAATGGATTCCCCATATACATGCAACACCAATCTACCACCAAAATATGCCGCTTCCTTAATCCTCCTTAATGTTGTCGCAAAAAAGGCCACTGCCAAAAGGACCTTATTCCATCAAATACTCCCAAGGAAAGGAGTATTGTCATGGGGAATTAGGACATTGTAGAACGATCTTGACATTGAACGACCCTCTTGAAAGTGACCCAACGTAACTTGTCTTTAACAACGCCACCCCCCCACCTTCTACGGGTCTCAAACAGAAAGAGTACAACATATTAAAGAACGAGGTAAATAGATCAATCTCCCAATCATGCGCCACTCTAATAGAGTTTAAGCTCCATTGATGAGTCACTAGAAAGTACAATAGAAGCATCCCTAAAACGAGGTTTTCTGAATAAATCCAGAAAACTACCTTAAGGGTTGATCCCCACACCACATGTCATACCAAAATTTAATCTTTGAGTCGTCACCCACCTCAAATCTAGTATGACAAGACAACTCCCCCAACCCATTTTTTTATGTTTTTCCAAATACCCACCTCATATGACCCATGAACATTATTAGAATACCACCCACCCCACGAGCTGCCATATTTAAGATCCATTACCACTCTCCATAGAGCCTCTCTCTCATACACATAGCATCAAAGCCACTTCTCATGATATGTTTATCATAGTATTCCTTGGAAATATATTACTTGGACTTGGGAACGTGTTAGGTATGCATTTTTATAATTGTCAAATATGCCAAACTTTAAAATTTTATAATATGATAACAAACAAGTTCTTGCAAGTCTTTGATATTGTACTTGTGGGTTCAGTTAATTACTCATCTGACATTGCATGCTATCCACCGTATTATGGGGTCATGCAAAGCGTCTGTCTAAAATATATGTTTTTGTGATGAACACTCTAATTCAAGATTTATTTGCAATGCCCACCTTATTGCTCAAATTAGTGTCAAAATTAATAGATTAATGGACATAAATTTGCAATGTCAATCCTGCTAATCAGTTAATTTTGACCCTGATTTGGTTGATATGTTGGATATTGCAAATTAATTTTGCATTAGAGTGTTGATTGCAAAAATCTATAATTTTGAGGGACATTGTAAATGACTCCATAAGTTTAGGATGGATAGTTGCAATTAACCTGTATATTTTTATTTATATGTTTTCTGTGACAAAGATTTGAACATAAGATTTTTCCTTACCACCCCCCAGATCAGCCTGACAGCCTTTAAAATGATTTAACATAAAATCATACTTAACAAGTGCCTATTGTTCATCTGATGTAATTAAAGGATTGCCAAATCTTATTGAAAATCCATCTACCTGCACCATATATATAAATATTTTGGTTTTACTAAATTATACCCAAAAAAAAAAAAAAAAAAAAAAAAAAAGGAATATTGATGCAAATGGCAACCTTAAGATTTGCGAAGTCAAAATGGGATGCACTAATAGATCCTACATATTTGAGGAGTAATATTCATAGCATCAACTTATTAAGCTTTAGCATCTTTACATTTTTAAAGATTACCTACTTTCTGTACTTAGCAAAACAACATATTTAAAGAAAAAGCAAAAAAAAATAAAAAAATCCATCAAATTGTTCACTTGGAAATTCTACGGTTAGGGGTTTTTGTCTTTTATAGATTTGGCTTGTTCAGTCTCAAAGTTAACCATTCATTTAGTTATGAGTGTAGATCATATCATTCTTGTTTGGGTTTGTTTTCAATTTTCTTTTCATACGGGTTACTGGACTGTGGCACCATCTTTTCTAGTCTAATTGTAAAAAAATGGCCTTTCTCTGTTGAGGTTTATCTTTTGTGCTTGAATTTTGGCTTGTTTGTGTTTAGGCTCTGGTATTTTGTGCCCTCTGATAATTGCTCAAATTTTTTTAACTTTTAAAATAGGTCAAAGAAGGTTGGTATGCTTCTTCTCTTTAACAAGTCCATTATATTTCAACTCTATGTATTATTTGTAGTTTAGCAAAAAGCTCTGCCTACCATTTTTTCCCATGGAAGCGCAGCAACACTGAGATCCAATGACAAAACTAACAGAAGGTAATACAAACGTAAGAGATAATGTAGTTGGCTACCTCCATGGATGAGAAGAGAAGGAATGTTGTAGAGTAATCACAAAGGGATACTAAAACAAGCTTAATGTTTCATTGTTCTAGGAGCTCCTCCCTTCTAATTGAACAGTTTTGACCAGTTTTAATAACATGCCATGCCATCATGTTGGAGCTGAAGAATCTCACTATTTAGTTTATACGTGATGGTTAAAGTGACCATTGTGATGCTTACCTTTTAAAGTGAATATTTAGGGGGCACCTTGCTATAAATGTGTGGACCTCAAAAATATAATGGGACCCATGTAAGGGCCCTCATGGAACAATGTAGGATATGCTTATATATACCAGCCAACCATTTGATTTTAACGATAGCTCAGAAGAAGTCAAAGTAAGAGGTTCTCTTGATAATCTTTCCTTCTCCAAATTTCACAAATAGCACGAAATGTTGGCTTTGTAATCTCAAAATGTTGCCAAGCTGCATCTATTCATTTCTCTTATCCTTAACTTTATTTAATTTCAGGCAAGAGATCTTCCCAAGATTGTTCAAGCTGCTTATCATCTGATACCCTATTTTATTTTTAATGCTCAAGAAGGTGAGTCCTCTAAATGCTAGTACAACTGTTTCATCTTCTCATTTGTACAGAATAATATAGACATCTTTGAGCATGTTGTTTTTAATCCTTATTGAGACATTAATCTCTTCTGATTTCGTAATTGTAAATAATTCGGCCCAAGTTGGTAATAATATTATTTGCTTGAACACTTCCCCTTTATGTTCCCTCCCCTCCCCTTCAAACCCATGGGCTCCATTTTGACTCATCTATAGCTGAACATATAGTTAAAAAGGAGTTGCTTGATGGTAATTTATAAGCATAGATATTTCTCTAAAGGAGACATGTTTCTTTTGCAAGTTGGAGCAAGTATCAAGAACAAGTCTTTAAAGACGCCTAAGAGACACCTTTGACATGGCTTAATTTGTTTTAGATGTGGGTACAATCGAAAGTATAAACCAGCAGTAAAATCCAAGAAAGAATAACTGTGGAAACTGCTTAGATCTTTCAGCCAGTCATACAATTATCTTAGAAATAAGAATTTAAGTAAGTTGATGTTAAGTTCAACAGTATTACAGGTACGATAATTCCTACTCCAAACTGTCGACATAATCAGAAGCATAAGTGCACAAACCGAACCACTCTGATGACAACCAAACCTCTCTCCACCCTGTCAGCACCAACATCCTAGGCATAAACCGGTGTAACACCCAAATAATGGTTAGTTTAGTGACAACAACTTACCACCGTAGAATGTAATGGGTGATGTTCTGCTGTCTCATCACAAAATCTTGATAGAACTCAAAGGACTTCATTTTAGCAGAATTTAGTTCGGTTTATTTGTAATTGAATTCTCTTTTTTGGAACTGAACTGAGATCAATTTTTTTTTTTTTTTTTGACATGTCCACACAAGAGGGGGGAAGGAGAATTCGAACTAGTGACTTCCGCTTCATAAGGCGTGGTCTCCAGCCGATTGAACTACCCCTTAGGGACCAGGGGTAGCTCAAAAACAAAAAAAAAAAATTAATTCAATTCCTTTGTCTGTGTGTGTGCACTTTTGGGAGGCACCAGGGGTGGTGCTAGGCATTATTTCTAAGATGTGGTGGAAGTGGTCCATAATAACAGATGTTGATGAGGTGTACTATAGTGTACCTCACCCCAAAACAACAGAGAAGTTTAATATGTTTACAACCAGAGGGAGACTAGCTGTGCCAATCTTTCTTTCTGTCCCTCTCTAGAAAATCAGTCAGGCCAACTCTGCCAGGCAGCCCCCACTATGGGCAGAGTAAGTTAGAAATATTTGGTTTGTGTTTTTTGGTGATGTCTATGCAGTGGGAGTAGCACTCTCATGAGCGAGTGGAAAGAGAAGTAAATAATTATTTATTTCTTGCTAAATCTGATGGATTTTATTTGGATTTGAAT
Organism: Corylus avellana; assembly: GCF_901000735.1. NCBI lineage: Eukaryota > Viridiplantae > Streptophyta > Magnoliopsida > Fagales > Betulaceae > Corylus > Corylus avellana. The sequence continues at coordinate 12,420,944 of NC_081546.1, read as the reverse complement.
ACCGTGGACTTGCAAATTGTGGTTGCAACTAGATTGAATTCTATAGTTTTTGGGTTTGTAAACACATGATTTTGATGGAATTCAGTTTCATTGAATTATTCTTGGTTCTGTGGTTCTAGAATGAGCTAGAGAAAAGAAGTGAGGGCTTCACATGAAATAATAATAGTGAGGATAACTATTTAAAAACTTTCACTGCTTACCAAGAATACTGATTGATTTCAAATCTTGATCTTTCCTGGATTACCATTCACTAGAGTTACTAATTTTTGTTTATAGATAGAATTCATCAAATTTTGTTGTTTGTCATATATATTATAAATATTTATAATATCTAATAATTAATTGCTGTCTCCCAGTCTATCCTAATTTGCCATGTTGGCATCTCTGTCATTTTGTTTGTGTCCTATTTCACTGTCAATCCTACATACACTAAAGGCATGTGTAGGATGCTTTGCAAATGATCAGGTGCCAGGGATGAGCTTAACTGTTCTCACCTAACCACATATGGGCATAGGCATGCATGTTGGAATTTAAGTTGGTTAGGCCTGTCCATGGCTGCTCGTTAGTGGGAATGAGCTTTAAAATGTATAGTGAATGTAAGGCAAAAGAGCCACTTGGCTTCTTTTTTTTTTTTCATTTTTTGAATATAACTTGTGTTATTTCCTAGAAAATCCTTCTATTTCTGTTTCCAAATAAAGTGCATGGTAAAACAAGAGATTTTCCACAGGGGACAGCCCTTAGAGGACCAATCTTTCTAGCTCCGATCCATCCATCATGAAAGGGGTAGTATGCCATATATGCTCCCTGATTCCACAGTAACCTTACATGGATCAAACCTATTAGTGCTTTTCCACCTTGCTGTAGGCTGTAAATTCTCATCCAAAATCATTTACCATGTGGAGAAAGCTACTTATTAAGAGGGAAAAGAAAAATGTCTTCATTTGCGGCCAAGAAAAAGATTTGTTTAGGAGTGCTTTGCAGTAATTACACCCAGTTTATCCCAAAATCAATAAATACAAACTAACCTTGTCATGAATCACTGCCACTGCAGGTTCAAGGAGTGCTCTTTTTGCGGCCACAGATCCTCAGGTTCCAGAGTACTGTGAATTGCTGAAAGCAGATGAGTGGCCTGTTTGTGCTTTCCTTTCTCATGATTGCCGTCCAACAAATCCTTCAGAGGAAGCACACAACATTGAGACTGCGTACCAAGTGTGGGAGAAGACATTAGAGATGATTGGACTCCCTTCCGATGCCGTGGAGAGGCTTCTACAAGGGGAAGAAGTTCAATGCCGATATGGGGCGTAGTTTATTTCGTCTGTCACGCTATGAAGCGCTAAATCGTATTCAACGGGTGCACACACTCAATTCTCGTCCGAGACGCTGTTTAGGGCGGTTTCTTAATTGATTGCTTAGTGATGGCCATTCTCTTGTGAAGTGAGGAGGAAAACTGAAGTGCCTGTCATTCTGGTGGCATTTGATCTTAGTTTTCTGGTCGTGTCCCTGTCCTTGGTTCAGTTATTGTGAATTACCAGTTTTATATTTATTGGGACAATGCTAACACAAGGAGCAGCTAGAATGCCATTACGTCTGTATGGTTATGAATGCCATAAAATATTTCTACAATCTGTGTGAGCTCAACTAACCTCTTGATTAGATTTAGCAACTTTGTTGGAGCAGTGATTTTACAAGTTTGACTTCATTATGTTGTTACACCATTGTGCAAAATGCACAATTAAGAGCTTCGAGTTACAAAAGTTTCTAGTGGGAAGGTTTTTTTTTGTTTAATTGTTATTTATAGTGCTAAACGAAAAGGGTTTGGTTGCCACAATCAATTTGGATCCAAATGTTAGGCCCAATTGGTCGGATAAGATTTTTCTCCATTTCTTTTAAATAAGTAGTGTTCATTTCATGATCAGAGTTTACAATTGGTGCATCAAATGATGTAACATAATATCAAATAATGTGACATTATGTTCATAGTTAGATACAGCAATTTTAAATCATGACCATAAAATGGGAAGAATTCTTATCCTTAGCGGATGACATGGCCATTGAAATTGAAAATTAGGAAGGAAAATTACATGGCTAATTTCAACTTGGCTAATGAAGTTTAAGATATAAAGGAAATGATTGAACATCTATTGAATATGGAGTATATTCCAACATAATGAAACCATACACTTGAACCTTGTAAAGTATGTTGCGTCATACAATTCTAATTATACGATATGTTTTTTTGTGGGCTAGATTGTTCAATATCAGTCTCTCATCTCTCAAGGAATTAAAAGGATTTTTGATATAGTGCATTTTTCTATCAATTCTGTATTTTTTTTTTTTCTTCTTCTAATTATAAGGGTAGGCGGGGTGATAAACTATTCCTACTACTTGTGCATGATCATGGTAACATCATCTGCCCACTGAAAATTGCTCAGGAGGAGCTTAGACGGCACGTCCCTCAAGACTAATTGAGTAATAGCTTGGCTCAATCCCACTAGGACATTAATAAGATCAATACAACTAATATTAATCAGGCATATATAAGTGATTCTTCATTGCAGAGTCGAACCTACACCCTAGTATATGCCCAACCACTTTGAAGATTTCCTTGAACCACTGAACCACTATCACTAGTGATTTTTAATGTTGTTGCTTGTTAATTGTTGTGACTATCATTTTTCTTAAGTAACAATAATGTAAGGGTAGTACCTTACAATAATGTCAGTAGTGTTATTGTATTTAAGTTGCTTGTTAATTGTTGACTATCATTACATAAACACAATGCAACTTAAATACAATAAAACTACTAATGAAGTTTAAGATATACAAAACAACATTCAACTCAAAACACATATGAGATACAAGTGTTTGCTTACAAGTCACCAATTTCATAACAACCACAACATAAACACAATAGATGATTTCAACGACACATACAAAAACACAACACAAAATGACAATGTGATCCACCGCCACTCACTACCTCATGGTAACATCATTTGACCAACTATGCTGCATGCCGAACTTTGGAAGTGTATCCAAACAAAAAAAAAATGGACAATGCACATGAGATCCATGAACACACAAGCATTGTCTCATAATTCTTGTTTGTTGCTTGGAGTTTGATCTCTCCAATTCCAATTTGCTTACGATATCAGCTAATTTAATTATCCATTTCTACCTCCATCTTCCCTACTTAAACTTTTTTGAAGAAAAATTGAAATGTTATTCATTCGTCAAAAAATTAACAACACCAAGAGCTTAAAAGCTCTTAATAGTAAAGAGCCAATTGCTCTAAAAGTACAACATCGTGGATAACGTTAGGGATTTCCTCCATCCAGATTCTATCCCACCCTTCCTTAACTGCTGCCTTAGCAAGTCCATGGGCTGCACCATTTGCATCACGTCTAATAAAGCTAGCCTCCCACTTCCTAAAGGACCGAAGCACTACTTTAATATCCTCCACGATTTGCCCGTAACTGCAGAACTCAGAACTCATAGAATTTATCCCCTGAATCAATAGCTTCGAATCCCCTTCTAAATATAGCCCTTGGATTCCAAGGTCTCTGTTAAATTCTACCGCACACAGAGCCCCCATCGCTTCAGCAGTCGTGGGTTCTTGGATAACCACTAATACTCTGCTACGAGCTGCAATGATAGCCCCCGTGGCATCTCTTGTTATCATACCAATCCCAACCCTTCTCAAAGAGGGATCCATAGCAATGTCCCAGTTTGTCTTAAAACCACTAGGAGGCCATTTCCACACCGTAATCCTCGTCTCAGCTGGATTAGCTGTATTCTCCTTCTTGGCATTCTAAGCTTGTCGGAATTGTTCCAATGACAATTCCACTTCTTGGATGACGTGGTTTGGATGGGAGAAACAACCTCCGTGTACTACAGTATTACGGTGCAGCCAAATGCCTCTTCCAATAGTGGCCAATCTTTCTACCTCCTCCCTATCGCACCTGTTCGTCATAGTACTCCATAAATCCTTGAATTCCTTCTCTGAACAATGAGTCTTCTGGATCTTTTGGTCACAACTTCCCCATACATCTTGGGCAACAGGGCATTCCCATAAAACGTGCATTATTGTCTCACTCTCCTTTCCACATATTATGCACTTGTTGTCTTCCAAGATGCCCCTTTCTACGCAAGTTATCCTTAGTGGGGAGTATGTTGTTACATGCCCTCCACAAGAACACCTTTGTATGATTTTGAACCTTTAAATCCCAAATATCCCTCCAAAGATTACTAAAGCCAGACTTAGCAGACCCCTCCCCACTGTGTTGTTGCTGTCGTTCTTTTTCTAGGTAATAAGCACTTCGAACAGTGAACATACCATTAGTTGTGGGAAGCCAAATCATTTTATCCTATTGGTGGTAACGACTTAGGGGAATATTACGAATAATTTCTCCTCCATCCTCATCAAAATTGTCTCGAATGAGAGAAACACTCCAAATTTTGGTTGTCGGGTCAATCAGCTCACTAACTGTAGCCTCTCGTTCCATATTCATGCACAGTGATTGTACTTTGAAAGAAATTGGTTTGGGTATCCACCGGTCCTCCCAGATCTTCACCGATCTACCATCATCAATACGCCATATCATCCCCTCATTCAATAAGTCTCTCGCCGAGAGGAGGCTCCTCCAAGCAAATGATGGCCGGCTTCCAATTTTAGCATCCCAAAATGAGCCCCGAGCATAATACTTAGCCTTAATAATGCAAGCAGCCAAAATATCCGGATTTTGTAATAGTCTCCAACATTGCTTTGCAAGCAAAGCGATGTTAGAACACGTAAAATCACAAAACCCCATCCGCCTTAGGTCACCCCATCTTTGCCCAACTCATCCAATGAATCTACTTATCATTCTCCTTATGCCCAGAATTTCTGCATAATTCCATTAATTTCTTTGCACATGGATTTTGACAATAGAAAGATGCTTATACTATACGTGGGTATGGCTTGAACAACCGCCTTCAACAATATTTCGTTCCCTGCTTGAGAGAGGAATTTCGTCTTCCAATCATTGACCCTTTTTCACACTTGATCTGTGATATTTTGAAATTCTCCCATCTGAGACTTTCCCACAAGAGCTGGTAACCCAAGATACTTGTCATAGCGTTGGGTGGCGGGTATACCTGCAAGAGATAGAATCACGTCCCTCTCCTCTTGTTTTGTGTTCCGGCTGAAAAAGATAGATGTTTTTTCTCAATTTAGACGTTGCCCTGTTGCTCTTTCATAGATTGCTAACTGTGAAGTGAGCTTCTGTCAATCTTGTTGTGTGGCCCTGCAAAATAACAGGCTATCGTCTGCAAAAAATAAATGTTTAATCTGGGGTCCCTTCGGTGAAGTGGGGACCCCCCTCAACAACCCAACCCTCTCAGCCTACTGAAGTTGATAGCTCAACGCCTCCGCACATAGGAGAAAAAGATAAAGGGATATGGGATCCCCTTATCTAATCCCCCTAGTGGGATTGATGCTTCCTACCGGTTTACCATTTATAATAACAGAATACGTTACATGGGATATACATTTCATAACTAAACCAATCCACCTTTCTGTGAACCTCATTTGTCTCATCACTCCTAAAAAAACCCACTCCACCCTATCATAGGCTTTGCTTATATCCAACTTGAGCGCCATATACCCCACATTTCCCCACATACGAGTATGCATAGAATGTAGGGCTTCATAGGCTGCTAATACATTATCAAAAATGAGTCGACTCAGAATAAAAGCACTTTAGGTCGGTGAGATAATATTGGGGAGTAACAATTTCAGCCTATTTGCAAGGGTTTTAGAAATAAGCTTATAAAATACGTTACACAGGCTTATAGGTCTAAAATCTGTAACTTTCATTGCATTTGATGATTTAGGAATCAAAGCAATATATGTTGTTGTCATTGCCTTATCAATATAACCCAACAAGAAAAAATTGTGAATTGCTTTACATACCTCCAGCCCTATCGACGACCACTTCTCTTGGTAAAAACAGGTTGGTATACCATCCGGTCTAGGTGCTTTTAGGGGCGCCATCTGGTCAAGGGCCACATTCACTTCCTCTTCAGTTGGCTCCCGAAGCAACTGATCATTCATCTCATTAGAGACCATTTTGGGCATCCCATCTAGACATTCCACAATACCCGTAGGTGAGGATGTGGCGAAAATCTGCATGAAATAGTTTTGACAAAAGCATGTTCAATTGTTTCAGCCGAAGAACATCTCACCCCATCCACATCTATAACGGCCGATATCTGGTTAGCTTTCCTTCTCTAACTCACACAAGCATGAAAATATTTGGTATTTTGATGCCCATCTTTCAGCCAATGCTCTTTCGCCCGTTGTCGCCACTTCACCTCCTCTTGTTCCATCAATTCATTCACTGACGTCTGCAACTTACGAATGTCACTTTGATTCGAAAATCCAGCTTCCATTTGCAGGTTAGATAATTCGGCAGTCATTAGGTTAATATCTTTAGCTTCAGATTTTTGGTTGACCCGACACCACCATAACATCACTTTCTTACTATTAGCCATTTTAGTACTCAAATTACTCCACACATCAGCCCTTGGGACTTTAACCTGCCAATCCTGTTTTATTTTCTCCTTTATTTCCTTTACCTTGCCACATCTTGCCTTATACTTGAACTTCCTACACACTCGCAATTTCCTTTGGTTGGACACATTCAGCTTGATAAGCAGCGGTGCATGGTCTGAACTCCGAGCCGCTAACACCTCCACCCGATACCTTGGGAACAGATCACGCCAACTCTGATTAGCCATAGCCCTATCCAACCGTTCTTAAGTGAAAAAAAAAAAAAAAAAAAAGGTTTTTCTTTTCCATTATTCCAAGTAAAGCGAGGCCCTGAAAATCCAAGATTTTCAAGTTAACAGGCCTCCAACGACTCCTTGAAATCATCCATTTGCCACCGCGGTCGTCTGGTCCCCCCCGACTTCTCTACTCCAGTTAGGATTTCATTAAGATCTTTTGTGCACATCCACTCCGACGGGGAAAAACCCCTCAAACGCCAAATGAGATTCCATGCTTCCTTCCTTTTGCTTGTTTCCGGGTGCCCGTAAAACCCCGTGAACTTCCAAGAGCACATGTTTTCTTTGTTAAAAATCACAGCATTGGCATGTCGTCTACTGTAATTTTGAATATCCACCATGAACTCTTCGTCCCAAAACAGTGCTAAACCTCCGCTTCGACCAACACTATCCACCACAAAAACACTTCCGTAACCCATCGTTACTTTTAGAAATTCCACCCAGGGTGATTGACACTTGGTTTCCATAAGGAAAACCAAATTGAGTTTCTTTTCCTTTGCCATCTTGCAAAGGTCGCAAACTGACCAAGGGTTCTCAAGCCCTCGGCAGTTCCAACTTAAGCGCTTGGCGGGGCTGCTGGGCAGCCGCTGCCAATATTATGTTTTGCTCCACCATAGACATCTCTCTTCCCTTTCCTTTCTTTCTCCTTGCGCTAAACTGATAAGAGTCATCCTTTTCACCAACTGGGTGTTTCCCTGAACATGCAGGACTAGACGTGCTCATTAGTCCCCTTCCCACGTTCTCTCTAGCACGCTTCTTCCATGTTCGCACATTGTCCCCTTGGTTTTTCACCACCTGGGCCTTAGCCTTTCACCCACTAACCGCCTTCCCCAAAAAAATTTTCTCTACATCAGGCCCATTCCCAGCTATTTTCAGCCCATAATCAGAAGTTGGGACCCACGTTTTTTCCCATAGTTGGACATTTTTATTTCCTCCCTTGGCACTCATTGCATCATTATTACTTGCCAAACCAAGAAAACTTTCCTTGCCAGCCTGTCCCTTACCCGTTACTGACTGCTCTTCTTGGCTCGGATTAACTCCCATAAATTAGACTCCTCTCTCCTCGAATAATCTCCCATCAATGCATCATCTTCCCTACAGGAATGTGCACCGAATCCTTCCGTTTTGTATAAGGCTGAGAAGGAAACTCACCCTGATTTGCGCTCTGCTTGTCTCCCATTGATTGTTTTCCATTACTTTCTCCTGAATAATATTTTCCGGCCAGTTCCCTCGCCGTTCCAGTGTTGAACCACTTGTCTTGCCCCCTCATATCCCTTTCCTAGTAGTTCCTCGTCCTCTCGGACCACCGCTTCGGGGAAGAGGCTCGAAGCCATGGACCGTACTGTGAATCACCCCCAGCATTGTTGTTCGCTCGCCCCTCAAGCTTCGTACATCCCGTTGCTCCGTGACAAATAACACCGCACTAAAAGCAAAATTTGGGGATTTTCTCATATTGAAAAGGAATCCGCCTAGACTTGTCTTTCAATTTTAGCATTCGCCCTCGAGAAAGCGGTTTCGTTACATTCATATGAATTCTCATGCGCAGATATTCTCCCCAACCAATCCCGTCTTCATTAGTATCCACTTCTTCCACAACCCCCACAGTGGATCCCAATTTTTGCCCCACTTCTCTCCCTATACATGACATGTGAAGTTTGTACATTCGCACCCAAAACAATGCATGATCAAAATCCAACTCGTCAGGAGAATGGCATCCATCAAAGTCAACCACCGAAAACAGGGTTCCTTCGAAGACCCACGGCCTTCCTTCCATTACCCACTCCTTATCCCATCGTTGCTCAAACTCGATAAGAAACATATTGTGCCCTAAGACTTTGAAATAAAGGAAGCCAGTAGGTTTCCAGCTTTGCCCGTATAGTTTCTTTGTTAACTATCCGTTCAGTCATGAGCCTTCCCACAAGACACGATAGCCCCTGACTCGTTAAATCCTCCCAAAATTCTTCCTAGATCTAGACTCCACCAATCTCCTTGTCTGTAGGGAAAAATTTCCTCAGAGTTTTGTCAGATCATCCGCCATGTTTCCCATTCTTGGTACCTCCAATCGAACAGTTGCTTCACTTCACTGAAAAGATAATTACGTCACCACCGCTATCGGGTGTGATAACAAGGTTCCTTCTCTGCTATTGTTTCACAGAGACCCTAGCGAGGAATCTTCAAAAAAAAAAAAAAAAAGCGTGGTGGTTGAACCATTCTCTCCCTAGTTAAACTTGAACCATGGTTTCACATCGTTTCGCTTATGCCACTAAACTTGTATAGTTGTATGCCTCTTCCTCAAACGACTTGCCACCATTTTACCATGTTTACACAGTTCAATATCAAACCCTTCAAAGAAACCACATTCTCAACTAATTTGCAAAACCAATAGCCGATTAATTAGCAAAACCCTAAACCTAAAACCACCTTAAATTGGTTCAAAACATGTACCCTAAACCCTAAATTGCTCAATAAGGGCTTATCAATAGTGACCGACCAAGTAACAAACACCAAAAAAAAATTTCCAACACATCCAACACGCAGCTCTTAAAGGCATTGTACTTTTCTTTAAAAAAAAAATACAAAAATCAAAAAAGACAATGCATACAAAGGTCTATAGCCACGGGATCCCAATGTACATTCTTCCTCGTACTTCAAACTAGGCAAAACAACTCATCTTAAATCACCAATCATGATATAAACCACTATATTAATATTACTAAGATATAAACCACCAATGAGAAGCAAACCACCTATTTTTGATACGAATCAAAGATGCACAAGCACAAAAAAGAAGAAAATATTGAGTAAGGTACTTACCTTTCAATTTTTGTAGCTCACAAACTTCCTACTAAAATTTGGTATGGTGTGGGCGATTCTCACAACAGTTGGCCGCTCGCAAAAGCATACGCGCTGGGGTCCTCTCTTTGCATCGACCTAGAGATTGCATTTTGGTTTGAAGAATCCATGGCTCTCCTTAAAGAGCAAAGCAATCCTAACCTCTAAACTTCAAGACAAAAAAAAAAAAAAAAAAAAAAAAAAAATCTATTGTTGTCTTTTTAAAAGTTAAGAGCGAGCCCTTTTGGGGATTTAAGGGTGGTGTTGGAAATAATTTCAGGGTATTTGGAGCTAAAATTCAACATGCGACCATCCTCCCATCCAAGAAAACTAATTTGGTTAACTGAATGGTTACATCAACAATTATAGAAACTTGGTAAGGGTATATTGTAATTTTTTAAATATTAGAGACAAAATCAAAAAAGACCTACAACTTTAGAAGATAAAATGTATTTTCATGCAAAATTGGTCCATATGATTGGCTTAAATTACAAATCACTCCCTGTAGTATAAAAAATAATTTTTAGGTCCATGTAGTTAGCTTAAATTACAAATCACTCATTGTGGTATAAAAAATAATTTACAGGTCCTTAGGTAGGCCAAAATAAGAATTTACTCACTGAAATCAATTTTCGTTAAGTAACCTAACATAATTCGTTACTTTGTCACATCATACCCAATAAAAACGCGATACATATTATTAATTTTTGACTTTAAAAGATGACAACTATGATTTTTCACATCATTTTAGAACACCAGTTAAAATTACACATTAGCCAACACTCCAAGTCATACTGTTTCAATAAATTAACCTAATATCTTCTATCCCAAAAAATTTACCGTGTGCATAACCCTGTCTCATTTTCATCTTCATTTTCCTCGCCACGATTTAATAGCATTTTATGAAAATTTGACGGTTACATCTTTTAACCATTGAAAAATAAATAAAAACAACAATCAAGTTGGAGAAAATTGGGTTATTCTTTTACTACAATGAGTGATTTATAATTTAGGTCAATTACATGAACCTATAAATTATTTTTTTTATACCAAAAAGAGTGATTTATAATTTAGGCTACTCACAATGACAAATTTTATATTTATCCCTTCAAATTATCATACAGCCAACCCTAAGACGGGATTTTAACTGTTTGAATGATAAATAGTGAAATGAACGAACCCTAAAAGACGGGATTTTTAACTGTTTAAATGATAGAATTTCATCTGTTTATCTTGAAAGAAATTAACAATTTGATAAAAGGATTAGATCTTGAGGGTTTTTAGGAAAAAAATATTTCACAATCCCCTCGTGTACTTTTTTCAGATTGACCGAATTTAAGACGGGATTTTAAAGATTTTAATTAGTTTTATCTAATTGTTTTTTTAAATACTTCGTCCGTATATACATATTTGAAAATCAAATACAAAATCGAATTAGATGGTGACAAAACAGGTGTTTGTCTTCTAGTCGTCAATTGGATATAAAGTCATGGCCGATGATGTCATGCTTTGGCAATCGTAGTACAGTAGTCTGTCTCTCTGTAACTTTTATATATATATATATATATGTATATATATATATATATATCGCAGGCCTTCACTCTATAGTCTACAACACCACCCTGCCGCCTGCCGGGCATCAGCGCTTCAGGCCTTTCACTCTTTGTCTTACTCTCCGGTAACTCTCTCTCCTCTGTAGCCTCAAGCCGAGGTCTTTGTGCTTCTTTTTTCTCTGGGAATTTTCTGTGTCGGTGTAAATTTCTTATTAGGCAATACTTTGCTTGGACTATCCCTCCCTCTCATTCTGTTGCTGAAAATATGTAACGAAAAAACAAAATGTTCGCTCTCCATAATTATTATATGTTTCTGATGCTTCATCGATCTTTCTTTCAAATGCATTATATTATTTATCAGTCATTTTTACTCCTTTACAGGCACCAAGGTTTTGAAACGGTTTCTTAGCGTTTCTGTTCTGTTTTCTTAGCGTTTCTTAGCGTTTCGTTCTTTTTGAAATGGTTTCTTAGTCATTTTCTGAGAAAACTTGGGAAAAATCATTTGTAGGCGATGAAAACTTGCATTTTTGATTTGGGTAATTAGTAATTAGTGTTCCCACGCCGTGAATGTTCGTCAATGGGGGGAGTAGTGTAGTGTATGATATATGTTCCCTTCTCTGATTTTACATTAAATGTCCTCGAGATCTGCGTTTTTTTTTTAAATGTACCCTTCTCTGAATTTTCTGCTGAGAGAGAAGAAGGATCAGATATTGTACGGTTATCCTCTTTAAATGCAAATTTTCAGTGATTTATTGGGAAGGATTTCATGAATCCCCAACATGTTTGTTAATAATTGTGTCTGCAGGTGGTGTGGTGGGGACATTTAATGGGGCTGTCGAAGCTTGAGATGACAAGCGGGAAGAAAGCAGGGCCGTACGATTCTTCTTCTGAGAGTCAAAATCAATGCTCCCCAACCCCAAGAAGAAGCTTCAGTCACAGCAATGGCAGCAGCAGCACTAAGCCTGCCTGGCTCGTGTCCACCCTTGCTGGTACGGACCCCTCCACACCCAATTGCCTTCCCTACCCTTCAACTTATTTTTAAGTTTTGACTCTTGAGCACTCACAAAGCAAATATGCATCATCTTTACGGCTTAAATCACGCCACTTTTTGTTATCTGTTCCATTCGTGTGTGAGTTTGTTAGATTTCAACTCATATTATGGGTTGCAATTTAGGAATTTGGATTATAGAAAATTCAGTTAGTTATATAAATTAAAAATATTATTTCAATATAACTAATTGAATATTCTGATTTTCGAATATCTTGTTCCGCAATTTGTGTGGGTTGATGTTTAGTAGAATAAAATTATATAATTTAATTTATTTAATTAAATAGATTAAATCTTTTAATTAAAATTTTTTGTCAGGGTTGTGTGTAAAAAATTGTTTAGACTAAATAAACGGTATAAGATTATATAAATTAATTCTAATTTTAATCCTTATTTTTTTTTTTTAAGAAAACCCTTCTACTTTTATTTGTTAGTTTTGTGGTGAATTTAATTGTGTCAAAACTTTGGTGTCACTTTGGACGACATTTTGGAAAGAAAAATGCTAGGCTTAAAAATATATTTACAGAAAAAATTTTATAAATTAATTAATTTTTTTAAAATTTAAATTTATTTCATATTTAATTATGTTGTGTTACATCCATTTGCAAAATGTACGTGTTTGTAAGCTTAGCATTTTTTTTTTTAAAATGACATGATAAGAGTAATGTCATACTTACTTTTTACTTTTTTACACTTATTTTTTTATTTATACGTAACTTTTAAAATTACTATTTTATTATCTTAGTACTAATTTTAAAAATATAAAAATTATGTTAAAAAAATGAGAGTTAGTATAGCATTATTGGTCCTAAGTATTAAAGTAATAAATCATTATTTCTATTTAATAAGAGAGATCAGTAAATTAAAATGAATATTATAACTAAAAAAGAAAAACAGGGTTCAAATACAAATACAAATAGAATCTATGATCAATCTACATCAGGGATGGGAATTCAAAACTGTACAGCATTTAGCTGACACACACGCGCCTGGTTTGGGCGCGTGATATGGCGCACGGTGTCAGAAATATACAAGTAGCTTAGGGAGTAGGACAGCGACCTTTCCGCGCCATATGCTGTTTGAAAAAGGTATGATGAGTTGTCTGGATGTAGACTGTAGAGTAGATTATATATATATATATATATATATTTTTGTAGTTTTGTTTGAAATTTGAAAGCCCTGAGTACTTGAAAGGTAACGTGTGAAAGCAACAAGTGTCCCAACCCCAATGCCTTGCCTTGTTGCACTATATCTTTTCTTTGTGTTGGTTTTCGTGAGATGAGATCGACCTTTCTGTTCCTCTGTAGTTTACTATGCGTGTACCCTTTTATTAACTCTTGAAATAATTTTGAGGTGAATCTTGGTTTTTACTGCTTCAAGAAACTTGGGTTTTTTTTTTTTTTTTTATTGTAGGTTTTATTTATAAAAATAATGGGATAAGGGGAGGTAATTAAGGAAAATAATGGCTAAAGTATAAATTAAATGATAAATTTATTATTATTTTTTTAAAAAAAATGTCAAGTATTTTTTTTTAATGTTTTCTAAGTAAATATTATTTACCCGGGTCTTTTCCCCTTACTGTTTAGGGCAATCAGTCAACAGTTGACCAGTTGACAGTATGTGATTTCTGACTTTCCTTGACAATGTTTGAGTATTCTCATTCCCTATGCATAGCTGGATTTGCATGCATGTTCCTACTAATGTCGGTGTAACGTTTTATATATATATAGAGAGTTATATTTTGCCAACATATAAGCTGCTGTTGGGCTCCATGATGCTGACCTCACACAACAAAGCCACATGTATTCAAGGCCCAAAACAAAACCAAATGTATAATTCAAAACATTTTCAAGTGTCATCGACCTCTACTTTTCACTCATGACTCCAAACTTTCCCTTCTTACATATGACAACTTTTGTCAATTGGTCAGGTTTGCATGTGCGACATCACATAGTTTTTTAATTAGCACATGTTTGTGTGTTAAAGAATGCATCTAACCTAATTAGAAAGAAATTGATGTCCCAAATTAGCTCTTCTTGATAGTCGATTGAGTAATATGGTTGCTTATTTAATTTCTTTCAATACCAATTCGAACCTCAATGTTTAAAAATTAGCAATGTACTCTTAATGTTTTAAAAATTTTCAATTCAAGCTCTTCGTTACTAATTTTTGTCTAATTAGACGAAAATTAAAAAAATAAATAAATAAATTTGAGGGTAATTATGTAATTTTATATATTTCCGTCGGAAATTAGTAATAGCAGGTCTGCATTAAAAATTTTTAAAACATTACGAGGGTACGTTGTCAATTTTTAAACATTGAGATTCAAATTGAAAAATTTATGAAACTTTAAGAGTTAAAAGTGAATTTAACCCTAAATTAAACTATTTTATGTAAATTATCTTAGCTCCATTTTTTCTCACTTTCACCCCATTGTTATAGATTTGGACGAAAGGATGAAGATATTGGCAATAAAGTCAGGTGATGAAGACGACAACAATGGTGACACCTTCGGGGAACGTGCCCAATCTTACTATCAAAAACGACCTCACTTGCTGGCCCTTCTCCAAGACCTCTACAATGGCTACATCACCTTATCCGACCGTTACATTCAGACATTGGCCAAACATCAACAATATCATCACAGCAGACACTCTTCCCAAATCTCAGCCGTCGATAATGATTACTATGATCAGGAAGACCAGACTGATAATTGGGACGCCGGCAGCTCCCTGTCTTACCAACAACCTCCAACAACGTTTCTGGTTGGGGATGATGTGGTCGCCGACCTTGTGATAAAGAACGTGGAGTACGATATACTGGTGCATGAAACAACCATGATGGAGCGGCGGTGCAGCGAATCATCGAGAAAGATAGGGCTGCAGAAGAGCTTGCTGGAGGTGCTGGAGTCCGAGAGGCTGATTCTGTTAAACGACAACGCAAAGCTGGGGTACAGGGTGACGGCGTTGGTGGAAGAGAACAAAGGGCTGGCGGCGGAGTCGATGTTCATGAAGAGGAAGGCGAGTGAGCTGGCAAGATGTGTGCTGAAGATGAGGGAGGATCATAGGGTGTACATGCTCAACCGTAAGATTGAGGATCTTCAGGGGCAGATATATGGGTTGGAGAAGAGGAACAAGGAGTACTCTGAGCAGCTTGTGAGGAGAGACCAAGGTTTTGAACAGGAGGAGAAGAATGGTGATGACGTGGCCTTGGGTGGTGGTGGTGGTGGTTGCTTTAAAATGGAGAAGCTTGGTCGGAGGTTGAAGAAGGGTGGTGGGAAGAAGGGGGGGCCTGGATGGTTGGAGAGGATGATGACCATGGATTTGTTTCATTGTGGGCTTAGCCCAGGTTGCACTTCATGATGTCTTATGCTCAAAACTACCACTAGACTAGCTTTTGGGAAATATTAATAGTATTTTTACTTTTTGTTAAGTTGTCATATTTAGCTTAATTGTGCTGGGGTGGTTCATTAAAAAGAGTCCATAATATTCCATCAACAATCCTCATATTATATTTATTTTATTGGGTTCATGGTCCATAATGGGTTCAGGTCAAAGTCGAGCTCTAACTCCTGATTCATCTTCTCCGTATGGGCTAATCCAACAATCTCGAGAAGAGGCTCTTCATTCAACAACCATACAGTAATTGATTAGCACTTATGAGAAGTGCCCAACTGCAAAGAGAAGCTTAAATGGCCATCATACACGAACTAGATGTCCAACAAGTCTACCATAAGCTCATTTTAAGACTTTTGGAGTAAGGGTCTGTTTGGGTATGTGTTTGAGGAGATTAAAAAGTACGTTAAAACTCAAAAAATCTGCTTAATAAAAAAAAATTGAAAGCACTTGTAAAAGATTTCCAGCAATAATAGTCAAAATAGTTACTGAAAAAGTACAACTATCTACTTTAGCTACTATTTTTTCTCTATTCTCTCCAACAGATTATCTATTTCTTTCACTACTTGCATTTAAGTATTATATTTCTCATTCTTTTTTTTATTATATCATTGCCAACACTTAATTAAAATCATTAAATTGACATCATATCCTTACATATAAATGTTATATTCGTTTTTTTTAGTATACGAACATTGAAGTCATTAAATTATTCTTGCCAAATATTATATTGAAAAATATTGAATCAATTTTAAGTATTCAATTGCCATTGAAACGTGTGATCAATGGAGGATAATGTAAACAAACAACCTCATTAAACTAACAAATACAAAGCCATAAGTCTGATCAACAATAAGCATCATAAAAACAAAGCAACATAAAACAACGATGAAAGCAAAAAAAAATAAATAAAAAATAAAAACGTGAAAGATGATAGCAGAGATTGAATACTTGAAGGCCATTTGTTTGTTTAAAGGGAATAGCAGAAAGAAAGAGGAATATAATAAACAAAGGAACCCATTATTTTTCCTCAATTTTTTATTCTCTAGTATTTAAACAGTGAATAGGCTCATATTAGATGAAAAATCTATAAATTGGCTATTTTGTTGGAGACCAAAAATGACTCAAAATACTTTTAAGGGTTCAAAAATATTTAAAAATTGTTAAAACGCACTTTTGGCAAGTTCAAAAATAAAACTTTTACCCAAAAGCGTTTTTTGACTTAAAAACTTTATTGCTCAAACGCAATTCCAAACCGACTCTAAAAGAACTTCATCCAAAAAAAGGAGTCAACTTGAAGTTGAAGTTTTCAGTGTTGTTATTGTGCACTCTATTGTTGTGCATTCTTGCATAAAAGTCATCTTCTTCCTTGAAGAAGTCAAAACAGTGCTAGTGCAAATGCAAACATGACAACGTACAAGATTCACGTGAGTTGCATCAAGACAAGAATTGTTTGCAAGAATTCATTTGCCTAAGGTCATATACCCCTGATTAGATTATATTTGGATAATTGGCCAGCATATGGTCATGTATTGGCCAACATAAGGTCATGTACTCTGTATCATTATATAGTCATTGGCCAGCATACAGTCATGTACCCATAATATGATTACATTGGACAATTGGTCAGCATATGACCGTTATATACCCCAGTTCAAATTATTATTATTATTTTTTCTATTGAATGTTGGGAAAAAAAAAGAAGAAGGGAAATTACAAGAAAATAAAACACAAAGGTGACAGTTTTCCAGAAAACTGTGGGGAATGGGTCAAATAAATGACCAAGCCCATCAAATGGAACTTAAACCACCAAAAGAGACCGTAATATAAGGCAAAGTTCCGTAAATGGAACAAAACCCCGAAGGGTTTGTCGCAGAACCATCAGTAGTCGGCTGAGGAAACCAAACAAGACCATTAGTGGTCAAATAAAAGAGGGAAAACTCTGTCAACAAGCTAACCAGAAAAAGAAAAACAAGGAATAGAAAATTACACAGAAATTTAAAAAAATAGTAAAATAAATCACAAAACAGTAGATCTAGTGGATGGTAAGGCGGAAGAAGGCAATAGGGACACAAAGAATGACTGGTGCGTGTAAGTCACTTGCTGGAGCATGAGAACCACGTGTCGGCAGTGGGAGCCGAGAGGCTAAGCAGCACCACAGGAGACCAGAGACAGCGGCAGAAGGCGGTGGGGGTTGTCAAACGCGGCGTGGAGCTTCCCACGCGTCGGCGCGTAAGAAATTTCAGATCTTACTTTCCGTTAGTGAGATGTAGTGGTCAAAACCTTAATTCCCTTGGAAACCCTTTTTCTGTAGGACTCTTTCAAACTTGGTTGATTTGCATATGCTTTTCTTCAATTTATCTTCATTGATTTGAAGAGAAAATTCTGTAAATTTCTTTTATTGAGATGATGTAAAATCTTTCTATGCAATTTGTTTTGTGATTTGGGAAAGGAAAACTCAAGTTTTGCTTGAGAGAAAGGAGGGGTGGCACCGTGGTTTTTATTTCTCGAGAAAGAACTGTCTGTTTCTCTCTTAAGTAGCCGGCCCCAGGTTTGGAAGAGGAAAAATATTTTCTGATTTTAGAAGAATAAGATGGTGATATAAAGAGTGGGCTAGGGTTCTTAAAATACCATACTTTAAAATTTGAAAAACTCTGTTTTAAAATTTGAAAGAGTTTAAATATAGGGCTTCTTCCATATTTGAAAACCTTTCTTTAAAATTTGAAGAAAAAAACTGTTTTAAAATTTCAAAAACTTTAAATAGATAGATAAGAATCTAGAAACCCTATCTTTCTATTAAAGAAAACACCTTATCTCTTTTTTAATCCTTGTCCTTTTTAAGACAATACCTTGTAGGCACACTGTCTAGTTCTTCCCTAAGACTACAAATTTTGTCACTTTTCAAAATAAATAGAGCTTTCTTCCAAACAAGATTGGAGAAACTTTCTCCGACTATTATATTGAAGGGGTGGTGAACGTGGGTCTGCCCTACTTAGCAATTCGAACAGCAAAATTATTGAGAATCTCTATCAAAGTAAAAGAGCTGCTTTGTGTGTGTATTGGAGGATGGAGGCAAATTTTTGGCAACTGTAACCACACAACCGCCCATATTAAACCAAAGCATTGAGCCTTAAACCAATCCGTTTGGCACCTGAATAACTCCAATTGCTCTTGATTGCCTTACCAGCTTTCACGATTGCATTTGTTCTCTGCTGATCCTTGCTAAACTACACCCACCAGGTAAGTCTTAAACTCACCATATTATCCTCCCTCTCCTTCTTGTAAGGGAAGGAAATACTACTTAAACCAGAGCTCACCGACTACACGAAAATTCTTCAACCAAAACCAAAACAACAGAACACCCACTTATCTAATTGCTTGCATCAATAAAAGAGAACTCAATTATGTCTAGATCATTGAATAATAGATAAATACCTTATTAAATTTGACTACAAAACCATTCTAGGATAGATATACATACTAATTATAACAAGCCTAACATAATTTGCAAAGATTAGCTTAGGTAATCAGATCATACCAGAAAATTGTGAGCCTCCCAATCACATTAGTGATGTGTTGCTAATAACACTTTTTACATTTTCCATAACGCTCTAAACAGATCATCGCAATGTCAGCAATTGAGTTTCAAGAAAAAAATCAAAGGCAAAGCGAAAATGAACAATTCTAAC
Source organism: Corylus avellana (assembly GCF_901000735.1). NCBI lineage: Eukaryota > Viridiplantae > Streptophyta > Magnoliopsida > Fagales > Betulaceae > Corylus > Corylus avellana. The sequence continues at coordinate 12,401,602 of NC_081546.1, read as the reverse complement.
CTCCTATTACTCCAGTACGATCATATTCTGCAGGCCCCCCCTCCATTATCATGCTTAATGCAAGAAGAACGACAGTCATGTGGAGATAGCAATGGCTGGAAACTCCACTGATTCCACCAACAGAGCTCAGGAAAAGGAATTTCATGTTGATGACATCCTTGGTAAGTACAGAACTGCTAAAACGGTGAAGCCGCATATATACATACATGCATAAATATGCACTTTGTACATACAAATGGCAGGCAAGAGCAACATGCCTCTCCAGTTTGTTTATCTGCAAATGGAATTGAATTTTAGTGGACACAAAATCATGGATTAGATTCAGAGCACTGTAGGGATTATTTTCTATCAGAAATGACATTACCATGATATAGACATGCAGCATTATTAATAGTTATTATTTCTTTGATATCGTTAAACTATGTTAAGTTGATAAGACAAGGTAATGCAAGTCACCAAAAGTGCATACAAACGTCGCATAAAGAACCCAAATATAAAACTGTTCTAGCAGCAATGACTCCCTCGTTTTAGGAGGTTGGTAAACTTCATGTGCAGTAAAGAATCACTGTACAAAATGGCTGAAAATTAGCACCAATGTGATTCCTTAGAGAATTACATATAAATGCACCTTTATTAGTGGGGGGTTTTTTTTTTTTTTTTAAGCGATTATTAGTGCTTCGAATTCCTTAAATAAAATTCAAATAAATTAAGATCGTTTTGAGACTTGTTTAGGTTAATAGAAGTCGTGATGTTGGTACTCATATGCGAATGGATACTTTAACTGGAAGTTTCATTTGATTGGAGGTTTCCATTGCTGGCTGCTCTTAGTATCTCACTACTTCACTTTTCCCATCCCAAATCACACAAGTAAACAGTAGGGCTGCCTGATACGAATATGAGGGGCCCAATACAACTATATCCGGAGAACAAACCAAACAAATAGCAAAAGAGACAGGTATCTCACCACAGAAGGCCAAACTAAGAGCATGTCTGTTAAGTGTGCAAATAGAGATGCAAATTACAAACTTTGAAAAATTGTTCCTAGATAAATGTTTTCTGTAATCTATGGGATGCATGCTATTAAAGAGAATATAAATTAGCTATGCTAACAACTTCCTTTATTATCATATATTTCAACTTCTTTGATTGACATGAATGAAGTGGAGAGCTACTTATTGCTTTTGGTGACCATGGTCCCTCTAAAAAAAACTGTTTGCATCCTACTTTGAATTGTTAAGTATATCAAAAAGCATGAGTGGGCCCCTGGACCTGCCAAATGCCAACAAGCTAAGCGCTCCCCCAACGGAAAAAAACCCCCCAAAAGATATTTACATTTGTATGCTTTTCTTTAGAAGTTGTATTACCAAGTGATGGGCTTGTTCCAAGTCACGGCTGCACAGCATCAAGTGGGACTAAGGAAACGAACATTGCTTCTGAAGCAGCTCAACAAGAGAATCAAGAAGCAGTCTCAACACAACTTATTACGCCTTCTATCCAAAGTGATTGAAGTCCACTACATGAGTACTTGCCCTAACTAAATTGGACTCTCCTACAAGAATACGTCACCACTTGGCTAACTAAGGTCATACTTTTGCTTACATCTTTGATTATCATATCCTTTCCCACTACTAAAATTACTTTTTGCCACCCTTTTTAGTTATTTTTTACTTCTTGAACCTCAAACAAATCACTCTTCTGCACTTGCACATCCATAGGTCATCTTCCTCGGAACAACATATTGCCAAATAAATAAAGCAGCAGTAAAGAATTTTTGAAGTATGCCTTATTTCCTTAGCTGTTTAAGGATCCCTTATCATGTTGAATGGAGCAAAAACTGCCATATGAAATCTCAGATAGCAAATAGGTAATAAGTATTTATGATTTACTCTCAAGCTCCAAATGCATAGAAACATATTTTGGCAAAAAGTTCAAAAGATTCTTAAAGCTCTGACCAGGAAACAGAACATTACCTTGTTTATGTGCTTAGTATTGCTGTTGATTCAAATGTGAATTCAGTCATAGGAAGATCTCAAGGCATATTAGCCGCAGCAAGTTTCTCCTCAAGCTTTGCAATCCGAGCCTGCATAAGCATAGAACATTCATATATTACAATAGTGATAACAAAGTAACTCCTTATGCTATAATCAAGAAAAGAGAAAGCAGAAGAAAAGAAAGCACTACATGCAACTTGCAAAAACACCCTACTGGCACAATGTAACAACATGAGCAACTTTCTGCACCAATATTAATTCATCAAATTAATATGGGGAGTGGGGAGGCAGCTTCGCACCAGAGGACACCGGTGATGTCAGGTATGGTTAGCGAGGTTAGAGATTTGGTACCATGGTCTTGTCGTGACTTGATTCAGGTTGGAATTCAGGTTAGTGAGGGATTGGGTCATACTCAGGAACAAGGGTTTGATGTTGGGCAGCATGTTCATTGTCCCACATTGGATGGTGGTCCTTCATTTTTAGGCATCCGGTGTTCAGGTATGGTTGAGTCTCGAGATGGTGGCCAGGTTGGGGGAGAGGAAGGCAGGTTAGTTGAGTCTTGTGTAGAAGCTAAGAGTGTTGGGGGAGAAGTCAGTGTTGATGAAAGGAGTAGGGAAGTTGAGAGGGCAAAGGCTTGTGGAGTAGAGTGGCCTTCTCCTTTGAACATTTATGGTCCTAATTCAAGGGGTGTGGCGGGCTACTCGGATTGGGTTATTCAATGTGCTAATGAGATTTATCCGATCGTAGGGATTTCGTATGCCGGTCATAAGCTACAGTTGTTGGCATTGTTAACCTTTCTAGAAGAGGAGCGCCGAAACAATGGGATGGTAACTACTTCAAGTAGCGGCACCAAGGGTAAAAGGGAGATGAGAAATTTGGAGTGCTCGGTGAATTACGATGCTAGAAGTGGGAGCTCTATCCGTGGCAGGAGGAAGGGGAGGGGGAAGGCTGTAGATTTATGAAGCTAAGCATTCTCTCTCGGAATGTGAGAGGGTTGAATAAGAGGGATAAACTCTTGAGGGTGAGTAATTTGCTCAGAGATTTGAATGCAGATGTTGTTTGCCTTCAAGAAACCAAGATTCAGGGTATGTCTAGGAGGATTGTTTTTTTTTTTTGATAAGTAAAAGGCATTATATAAAAAGCGCAAGGGGCGCAACCCATGTACACAGGAAGTATACAAAAGAGCCCACTACACGAGCTTCAAACTGAAAAAGACGCACATAGATCGATAAACTTCGTAAGCGTTGTAGCTTGCGAAGAAAACCCCATGACCCTCCAAGAGTAGAGTGTTTGGATCACCCTTTTCTTCAATTCTATAATTCCCATTTCACGATCCTCAAAGCTCCGCGCATTCCTTTCTCTCCATAATGACCGCATTCTAGGAGGATTGTTCGCAGTTTATGGGGGCGGAATCATGTGGATTGGTGTTGTTTGGATTCTAGTGGGGCCTCAGGTGGTATTTTGATCATGTGGGATACAAGGGTGGTGGAGAAGGTTGATGTTTGCGTAGGGGCTTTTACCCTGGCCGTGTCTTTCAGGAATGTAGTAAATCTCTTTATTTGGGCGTTTGCAGGGGTGTACGGTCCGAACCTTGATAGGGATAGAGGGCTCCTTTGGGATAAGTTGGCTAACGTTCTTGGTGGAACTTACCGTGGTGTATAGGGGGAGACTTCAATGTGACTCGTTTCCCTAGTGAAAGATCAGGTGGAGCTCGTCTGGATTATGCTATGATGGGTTTCTCTGATTTTATTTCTGATCAAGGGCTTATAGACCTTCCACTTGTCGGGGGTGCTTTTACTTGGTCGGTTTCTCAAGATCCTCCTTTGTGGTCTAGGATTGATCGGTTTCTTGTTTCCCCAGAGTTGGAAGCCTGGTTTCCAGGGGTGAGGCAGAAGAGGCTCCCTCGTCTTTGCTCGGATCACTTTCCAATCATTCTTGAGTTGGGGGATGTATCCCAGGGGAAAAGGCCGTTCAGGTTCGAGAATATGTGGCTTAAAGTGGAAGGATTTGTTGCCTTAGTGAAACAATGGTGGGATTCTTATGAGTTCCAAGGTACGCCGAGCTTTGTTCTCGCTTGCAAGCTCAAGGCTTTGAAGTTGAATTTGAAGACTTGGAATGAGGAGGTGTTTGGAAATATTGAGAGGAATAAGAGGATTTTACTTGAAGATCTTCGGGCATTTGATGAGCACGAAGAAAGTAGGGCTTTGGATGAGGAGGAGTTAATGAGGAAGGCCGAGGTTGTTCGAGAGCTAGAGAAGTGTACACTTATGGAGGAGATAAGTTGGAGGCAGAAATCTAGGGTGTTATGGTTGAAGGAAGGAGACAAGTGCACTAAATTCTTTCACTCCATAGCCAACTCTAACAGAAGATATAACTCAATAGAGACCCTTATGATCAGGGATGCTCCTTCTTCCAATCAGGACGAGATTAGTGAGCACATTGTTGAGTTCTATTAAAAGATCTTTGCTGAACAGCATAGTTGGAGGCCCATGGTAGATGGTGTTTTTTAAGATTCCATTTCGGAGGGAAAGGCCAGCTGGTTGGAGAGAAATTTTGAAGAGGAAGAGGTAAAAAAGGTCGTGTTTAAGATGAATGGGAATAAGGCATCGGGCCCCGATGGGTTTTCTATGGCTTTCTTCCAAGCTTGTTGGGATGTGGTGAGGGAGGATATTATAAAGGTGTTTAGTGCTTTTCATGCCGGAGGGATGTTTGTAAAGAGCCTCAACGCTTCTTTCATTTCGCTTATTCCGAAGATTCTCGGTGCCATCAATCTCAAAGATTTCCGCCCTATTAGCCTTGTGGAAGGTATCTACAAAATTATTGCCAAGGTTTTAGCAAATAAATTGAAGGTTGTGTTGGACAAGATCATCTCCAAGTCGCAAAATGCTTTTATCAAAGGTAGGTAGATTCTAGATCCCATCTTGATTGCTAATGAATGCCTTGGTAGTAGGCTGAGATCTGGTGAGCCACGGGTTATTTGCAAAATGGACTTGGAAAAAGCTTATGGTCATGTGAACTGGGGTTTCTTGATGTACTTGTTAAGGAGGTGTGGTTTTGGAAGGATATGGTGTTCTTGGATTCAAAATTGCATTTCCTCGGTGCGGTTTTTCATTCTGGTACATGGGTCTCCTAAAGGTTTTTTTAGCAGCTCTAGGGGTTTGCAACAAGGGGATACCCTCTCTCCTTTGTTGTTTGTCTTTGTGATGGAGGCTTTGAGTAGGATGATTTTTGGGGCGATTCATGGGGGGTTGTTAGAAGGCTTCAAAGTCGGCAATACTACTGTCTCTCATCTTTTATTTGCCTATGACACCTTGATCTTTTGCAATGCTAGGCCCGCCCAGTTACGCTATTTGCAGAGTTTTTTTTGTTGTTTGAAGCGGCCTCCGGTTTGAAGGTTAATTTGGCTAAGTCGATGCTAATTCCTGTAGGGAATGTGGAGCAAGTGGAATCGTTAGCCGGTATTTTAGGGTGTGGGGCAGTTACGTTGCCAGTGAAGTACCTTGGTCTCCCGTTAGGAGGCTCTTATAAGTCCAATCATGTTTGGGATGGAGTTATTAAGATAGAACATCGGTTGGCCAGCAGAAAAAGATTGTATTTGTCGAAGGGGGGTAGGGTTTCCCTTATCAAGAGCACTCTCGCTAACTTGCCCACTTATTACTTGTCTTTATTCCCTATTCCGGTGAGTGTTGCTAACCGCATTGAGAAATTACAACGCAATTTCTTATGAGGTGGGATAGGTGAAGAGTTCAAGTACCACTTGGTGAAGTGGTCGCAGGTCAGCACTCCGATTAAGGAAGGAGGGTTGGGTATTAGGAATATATTGGTGTTCAATCGCGCTCTTTTAGGGAAATGATTGTGGCAATATGGGTCGGAGAGAGATGCTTGGTGGAGAGTTGTGGTAGATTCGAAGTTTGGGAGCTTATGGGGAGGATGGTATTTTGTTGAGCCTGGAGGAGCGTTAGGGGTGGGATTATGGAAGAATATTAGAAAAGGGTGGAAAACTTTCAAAGGCTTTACGAGATTTGTAGTGGGGGATGGGACAAGGGTTAGCTTTTGGCATGATTGGTGGTGTGGAGATACAGCTCTCAAGATAGCTTTCCTGATTCTTTTTAGTATTACTTGTGCAAAGGATGCCTCAGTTGCGGATAATTTGGAGATGCTAGGTGGGTCCATTCAGTGGAATGTGAGTTTTTCTAAAGAGGCTTATGACTGGGAGGTGGATGTCTTTGCCTCTTTCTTCCAGGTGTTGCATGAAGCTAGAGTGACACGAGGGTTTGAAGATAGATTATGGTGGAATTCCTCCAATAGAGGAACTTTCAAGGTCAAGTCTCTCTTTTTCTCCTTGGCGTGTAGGGAAGGGAGGAGGTTTCCCTAGAAGAGTGTGTGGTGGACACAGGCTCCTCCAAGGGCAGCTTTCTTTGCGTGGTCGGCGGCTTGGGGCAAAATTATGACCTTAGATAACCTCAAGAAGCGACATGTGATTGTGGTGAACATATGTTGTATGTGCAAAAAGAGCGAGGAGACGGTGGATCATCTTCTTCTTCATTGTGAGGTAGTGTCTGCTTTGTGGAGTGCATTTTTTGGTCATTTTGGGTTATCGTGGGTGATGCCTGGACGGGTTATCGAGTTGCTGGCCTATTGGTGGTCTTCTGGAAGAGGGGGGAGTGCCGCGATCTGAAAGATGGTGCCTACTTTTTTTTTTTTTTGGTGTTTATGGAGAGAGAAATAATAGGTGCTTTGAGGACTTGGAGAGGTCCTTCGAGGACTTTTTATCCTATTGTTTCCATACTTTGAATCTTTGGATTGTAGCGTTTGTTTTTCCGGTGTCGATTAGCTATGATGATTTCCTTGTACGTTTTTCCCCCTTCTAGTTAGGTGATCCTCTTTGTATACTTCCAATGTACTTTGGGGCGCCTTACACTATTAATATAGTTTGCTGATTACTTATCAAAAAAAATTAATTCATCAAAGTACATAACAAAGCACATGTATATATTGATTTGCAAAATATGTACATCCTTCATATAGAACTTAATTTGGGAGGAAAGCAAGCTTAACAACGGACATCTGTTCAAGGACTGCATCAAGGCTACAAATTGGGAGGCTCATGTTGAATCAATGCTAAACAACCCAAGGTCATATCTCATTTTCAATCCAGAACCACCAAATATTACTCTAAACCAAGCTAAACAATGCTGAAGGAAGAGTTAGATTGGAGTGCTTCTAAACCCAAGTCAGTGAGTCTTGCCTTTTCTTTTAGTTTGATTTTAACACATTCCACATTGAACTCATAATCTACAGCTCAATTTTCCCTTCTTTACTATTTTCCTTTCATAACAATGTGATAGGGCAATCCCCAAAGTTAATCTAGGATTAGCATTAGATATTTGTGGGTTAATGCAAGAGAGATGTTACTTTCTTGGCAGATTTAACGTGGTAAAAAAGAAATGTTAGGGATACCGAATCTTTTGCCAAGAGATGGGTACCAAATTAATGTGGACCTAATTCAATGGAGAGGATCAAAACAATTAATAAAAGAAATGCTACGGGTAGGATTTAGTCCTTTCATGAAAAACTGGGTTAGATGCAATATGTAAAGCAGCCTGGTTGTCCCAAAATAACGGGATAAGAGTAGGAGTTGAGAAACCAATATCCTGAAAAAAATGTTGTAACCATGTAAACTCAATAGCCATATGAGCCATTGCCATGTACTTTGCTTTAGCACTAGATCATGCCACCACTGCTTGTTTCGTACTCTTCCAAGTTACAAGATTACCGCCAAAGAATGTACAATATCCGGTAGTAGACCGTCTATCCAAAGAATTGCCTCCAAGAACTGATTGACAATACTAACTGCATATGAAATATCTAGTCTAGTGATAGTAAGATGGTTCAACTTTCCAACTAGACAACGGTACCTACCACGATCTTCAAATAATTCACCTTCATCCTTCAGCAATTTCTTATTTGGATCCATCAGAACATCAACTGGTCAAGAACCCAAAAGCCTCGTCTCTTTTTTTTTTTTTTTTTTTTTTCCTTTTTATATAAGTAATATTGTATTATGTATATATATCAAAAAGCGTAGAGGAGTGCAATCCTAGTACGCAAAAAGTATACATGAGGACGCCTAAGTAGAATGAGAAAAGTGAACAAGAAAGTCAAGAAAAGCTAATCACTAAGAGAGCTAAACATGCAATTGTCCAAGTAAAGAGAGAAAAAAAGGAAAAAAGACTTGAGCTCCTCCAATTCTCTCTTGGGTTTTGAAGTTTCTATCATTTCTTCCCCTCCACAGGCTCTACATAAGGCAAAGAGGAACCATCTTCCACAACGACTGCACTCCGAGAGTGACCCCACAAATCCGCCACACAATTAGGCATAGCCCGTGACAACCCAAAGCAACTGAAAATAGCATTCCATAAGGCACTAGTGACCTCACAATGGAGGAGAAGATGATCAACGGACCCCCCGTTCAGTTTACACAAACAGCACCTATTAACTACAATGAGATGTCTCTTTTTAAGATTGTCCATGGTAAGAATCTTCTCTAGAGTCGCCGACCAGGCGAAAGAAGCCACTTTCAAGGAAGCCTTGGTCCACCAAATACTCTTCTAAAGGAAAGGGAGATTGTCAGGCGTACTTTTCCCATCCTCATGAAACTCATATTTTTTAATCAGAAAAAAAAAAAAAAAAAAAAAAAAGGCAACAGATTCGTTTGTAAGAAATAATAAAAGTATCATCAAAGGTTTTTAACTTACAAGAAAAAAATGAGAATATAACACAGAAAAGAGGTGGAAACCAGAAAGTGGGAGGAAACCAGGAGGCATATCTCTTACATGTACAGCCTCCATAATTCATTTTACTTCACCAACCCTAACCACCACCACCCCCCCTTTTAACATCATTCAGCAATTAGATTGATAAACCAGAGGGAAAGTAAAATATACTTGCAATCACCACTTAATGTTAGAGATAAAACGATACCTTAAATGATTTGGAACGACGAATGGAAGGATCTATCTGCAAAGATGTTAAATATGACTTCTCAGCTGAATCAAATTGGTCCATAACCAAGAAAGCATCGCCTTGACAGATATAAGCCTGGAAAAGATCAATTAGTCATCTCATCAAAAGAAAAAAAAAATATAATAATAATAATAATAATAACAAAAAATTAACAAGAACAACAAACAAACAAACAAAAGTTGATATAATAAGCCTTAGGGCTGTTGTACATGTTCCTAAACTTTTCCTCAGTATTTTTTAGATTGTAGAAGCCTATAGGTGTTCAGCACTATTGTATACTTTTCATGTACAAGGGTTTTGCCTTATTCTTTCAATAAAATTATTATTCATTAAAATAAAATGTTTGAAAGTTGATATAATAAGCCTTAGCTGTTGTGTGTCTGCGTGTTTGTGTTTATAATGTATGTATGATTTTGTATATAGCTCCTAAATCATTACTATGATTTATGGTATCTTACAACTCATAATTACTTGGCTTAGTAAGAAGCAGGCAGTCTTAGATGGAGAGATATTGTGGAGGTGCTTACTTGTTAGAAAGGGCGGTTGATTGTGATGCAGTCAATAAAATATGGGCGAGGAGTTCTGCTAATGTGTTATGTGGACATCACCGTGAGAACGTAATGATGGGACATGTAATGGTGTTGAGGATAACAGCAACTTGCTTAAGTATTACTTCTAAGATCCTTGTATGATTTCATTGTAATTCCATTTTAGATTTCCTTCTTTAAAGTTTTAGATTGTAACATCTTGGAAATGCTTCACTTGCTCTCCTATTTCTTTATAAAAATCCTTATTACTTACCCAAAAAAGAGAGTAAAAGAAATGAATGGAGAGCAATATGAAGGTTGGAAAGTAGGTTTCTGCATTGAGAGATCCAGGCGCTGGTAGTGTCTAAAAGGTATTTTGAGACAAATCCAAAAGCACATTTCCCAATCCGAAAGATTCAAAATCAACAAAAGTGGGGACCATAATTTGGTAACTACAATAATTTGCATCTGCAGTGCCATTTCCCGACTACTGATTGTAAAATAAGATGTTGGCTCACCTCAGGGTACTGAGGAGCAAATGTCAAAGCTTCTGTGGCATCTTCAAGAGCCCCAGAATAATTTCCCAATGCTAACCTTGCCCTAGATCTGAATGCTAGAGGAGAAAAGGATTTCATAAACATTTCTGTCACGACAGACACCCATTAATAGCAGAGCAGGGAGTATTCCAATGAACACAAAACATGCACAATGCAGTAGGCAGGCAATTGCTGTTAGATATCATGATGGGAACCATGGACACTTAGTAGGACACCCAAATGTAAACATTAGTATATGTCCACAACATGCTTTGTGTCAAATCACTATTTATCTCAAAATTATTAATAGGCAGTGGCGGATTTACACAGGGGCGACCTGGGGGTAGGCGCCCCTGGTAAAATTTTTTTTTTTTTTAAATTCAACAAGTATTTTCAATCAAAATTTTAAGGGTGCCCCTGGTAAAAAAAAAAATACCAGGGACACCCTTGGCCTTCTTTTTTGTTGTTTAAATGGTCATTTTGTGGAGAAATGAGGCTATTTTTTATTAAAGAGAGAGAATAAAGTTATATTTTATTAGTGGAGAGAGAGTAGATAATAGTTTATAGATAAATGTGGTTTTTTTTTTGCTAAATTTAGACTCTAGTCTCTTTTATGTAGACTTAAACTCTAATGTAATTTATGCTTTGAGATTTGACATTTTTCTAAAAGAAATAGCTGTATGCTAATATATAGCCCACTAAAAGTACTCATTTTTCTTAGACACTAGTAGTCATTTAATTGTGCTTAGTTTATTTCGTAAGTAGTTTAAATTATTATGTGTTTGTAACGTCGTTAGATGAAGATTTTTAATAGTTACTTTGATTTTTTTTTTTGGTAATTTGATGAGTTTGATTTGATTTGTGATACATATATTATGGTATAATTTATTTTATGATTGTATTTATCGTATTATAAAAAATATATATAATACATAAAGAAAAAAAAAAATTATTTTTTGACGCCCCTGGTAACTCTAATTCCTAGATCCGCCACTGTTAATAGGCAAAGTCCAATATGTACAATATTTAATTGAAATGAAAGGTGAATGAATGAGACGTGATTCGAACTCAGTTCTAATAGTACGTTAAAACACTACTTATCTCAAACACTTAATATATATCACACAGGAGACAAAAGATTCACACACCGACATGCAGGCATGTCCAGAGCTAATCCTAAAAATATATGCAGATTTTGAACATGATGACTTTACTTGTTGATGAGATATAGTTAGACGAACCTGTCTTTGTACAGAATATGAATACCACCAAATGGTTCTAACTTTATAGCCTGCAATTTATAAGAAAGAACACATTTAATCACAATTTTACAATCGTGCTAATAAATACTCGAGGAATACTATTTACCTGTGAGAGCAGTAACTCAGCCTGGGAGAAATTACCATCGTCCAACTCATTCTGTGCTCTCTTCCTTAGTGCAAGCATTTCCAAGCCAGTTTTGGCAGCGGTGTTGTCCGAATCATGACCACGAAGCAATAATCCGACCATGACCTGGGCGGCTCGAGCCGCCGTCCCACAGTGCCCGACTACGCCGTTTCCGGGTAGAGCCACGAGGTTTGGGCCAGCGCCGCAGCGGCCCAAGCAGCCAGAGGACTTGACGGTGATGTTTGGGGGAGCCAGACCCGAGAGAGTTTCCAGGGTTTGAAGGGAGCCTTGTCTGCGGCATGTCCGGTTCGTGCACACCCTGATTTCTTGGATTTCTGCCTTGATCCAACGGCGTTTCGAAGGAGCATTGAGCGAGAGAGAATTGTTGGTCGGTGACGAGAGTAACGGGCTTGGGGCGCCGGAAATATTGCAGAGGAAGCTCAGGCCTCCCGCCATATCCGTCTCTCTGTCTCTTAAAAGTTCTCGTCACTCGTCCAGTCAAGAACAAGCACGCGCTGCGCGCATGATGATATGGATAAGACCAAAATTTGCCAAGTTACGTTCGATTGATTTGACCCGACTCGGAAGAGTCGTGATTGGGAGCACGCCTGGCGTGCTTCAACAGTGAAGCATGCCAGGCACAAAATTTTTTTTTTTTTTTCAAAAAATTGCGGTCAATAAAATAAAAATAATATGGCGGTGGTCTGGTGCAGGCGTTGCCGCACGCCGCGCGCTGGGAATCACCTTTAAGTGGCATAATCAGGGAGGCACGATAGATTATCTGATGCGACGCATCTGCGTTACAAAATTTTTTTTATTATTATTTTATTATTTTTTAAAAAAAAAAAAAATTTTGCACTGGCGTGCGTGGCACGCGTGCTTTGTATCATTACTCTACAGAAACCGATTTTTTTTTTTTTTTTTGATAATAACTAGTGTCTTGTATTTATGTTGAAAAAGGCAGAGCAGAAATATCTGCTTGCAGATAGTCACTTATACATTCTGGCGGGTCATACAGGGTGTAAACGAGCCGAGCTTGAGCGAGCTTTCCTTGTTCAGGCTTGGCTCGTTTAAATTTTACTCAAGCTCGAGCTCGAGTCGAGCTTAAGGGCGAGCCAAAAAAGTCGAGCTCAAGCTAATAATAAGTCGAGCCGAGCCAGCTTGCGAGCTGGCTCTTATATTTAATGTTTTTGTTTTAATTTTTTTTTTTTAACTTCAAGTACTCTTAAACGGCTTAAGAAGTTAGTTTGCATATGAGTATTTCCTTAGCCTAACTAGTCGAGTATGGAGCCTGAGTCAATACAGCAAGGCATTTGGTTTCAAAGAGAGAGGATATGCATCATTTTATAGATAAGCAAAGTTGGAGATTGATGTTTTCTTAACAATGTGGGACAAGTTAACATATTGCATTCAAACTGCATTAGGACAATGCCCCCTACAAAAAAATATTTTTTTAACGTTTCTCTCTCAATTCCCCTCACCAGTCACAACGGATCTTCCATCTAAACTCTCATTTCCCACTCTCCCACTCTCACTCACCAGACAGGTAGTGATAGTGTTTGAGTTTGTTTGATTCTTCAATAGTTTATGCCTTTCGCAATCTCCCTCAATAGTTTCTGCTTGATTCTTCTTCCTTTCGTTTGGATATGCTTTAATTGAATCGAGGTTTTTTTAATGATTGCTCTCTCTCTCTTTGATCACGAAGGGTGTAGAATTTTCCATTCTCTAACGCTTAAATATAAATGCAATTTTAAGGTTTTAATAATTATGAGATTTATAATTAATTATGTATTAGTTAGTTTATATATATATATATATATATACACACACTCGAGCTTATACGAGCTGTTCACGAGCTTAGCCGAGTCGAGCCGAGCTTGCTTCGTTTAATATTCGAGTTAGGATTTGTGTTCATGAACTGCTTCATTTAATATTCGAGTCGAGCACGAGCCGAGCTTATGCGGGCCGAGCCCGAGCTTGCTCGATAGACGTTTCGCTCACTTAACAGCCCTTGATACAGCCACACCTTATCCATACAATGCACTATAGCCGAACTCGCTAAAAGGTGAGCCACCTTGTTAGCCTCTCTCCGAAACCGATTATCCAAAAGTGTAGTAGGATTTTGTTAATATAACCCCCAAATAGCCATATATAAATGTCATTTGTCTAGGCGGCTTAACTTGGAATTTTAAGTTATTTAATGATAATAATAATCTCCGACATCCCCGTCTTCACAAGCGTATGAGAAATATAATTTTTAAGCCAAAATAAATTTTTGGGCAAAAGTTTCATTTTTAAGCTTTTACTAAAAGTATTTTTTTTCGCTATTTTTAGACTTTTTTTTACCCTTAAAAGTGCTTTTAATTTTTTTACCAAACAAATATATTTTTTTTGGGAAACTTCACTTACCCCCTATACTTTCGCGCTTTTTGCAGACACTCCCCATTGTTCAAAACCTCTCACTTTGGTGTATCAAACTTTCGTTTCCTTTCAAATACCCTCTACCGTTAGCTTTTGCAGTGTAAAAGACCTTTCTACCCGTAAATTTTTTTTTTAAAAAAATTAGTTTTAATAAAAAATAAGGACACGATTGTAATTTTTCACCATTTCCGTTAGAATTTAACAGAAAATCATAACAGAAAGGGCAAAGTGAAAAAAAAACGAAAGTTGGATACATCAAAGTGAGAGATTTTAAATAATGGAGAGTGTTTACAAAAAGTGCGAAAGTATAAAAAAGTAAGTGAAATTCCCCCTATTTTTTTTTAAATGAACTTTTTAAATCTCTCAAACGCAATCCCAAACATAATCTTATTATGAGCCTTCCACCTTTTCGAACATGGTCGACAGCATAAGCTTTTCTCTCAAAGGAACCATCACCGCGTACTTTCCAAGTTACGAGACATTTAACAATTTTAATCAACCAAAAAAAAAAAAAAAAAAAAAAAAAGCCAAAAATTAAACACATCAACCTACTTTTTATTTTTGTAAATCTTGCATTTTTTTCAATATTAAAAGGACAGATACCGCTAATGAGAAATATTACAGAAATTTAACTGAGGAGAAATACTTTTTTTTTTTTTTTTTGCTTTGAAGAAAACATTATTACATGATAAAAACTGAAAAGGGCAAGTCCTAAATGATGCCGGGTAGTAGCTCAGACAAAAAACCACCAATCAGAAATATTGTAAAGATCTTTGAACCGATACATCGAAGTAACATCTATCCCAGAGTTTTCACAAGCATCAGAAAAAAAAAAACGCATGAAAGAGTTAATTGGAAAAACAAAAGTAAAACTTGAAAAACATAGAAAATATATAAAATAGCACAAAATCCCTCAAAACTCCTAAGTAGTTTTCGTCTCCTCCGCAGCAGCTTCAAATGTCTCTCCAGCCACAAGTTCTGGGACATCATCATCATCGTCATCTTGTGCTGTGGCTGCACCAGCACCTGCACCAGGTGCCTGCTTCTGGAACTGCTCAGCCAACTTCCTCAAGTTGTCCAAGTTATCTGGCCCTGTAAATAAATCAGGAAAAATATACATGATATTTTAACCAAATCCAGTTACAGGCTTACAGCCAATAGACATGAGCAAGAAAATTGTTAAGTTACACTAGGAAACATACCCAATTGGTTGATAATGCCAGGGAGAATATCCTGCAATTCTGGAAAATAGAAAATTCATGTTAAAATACTGCGTCATTTCTAGAGAAAAGTCAATATGGGAAAAAAATCAATGCCTATACAGGCACCCCAACTAACAATTACTCTCCCTCTAACCAGCATCACAAGAAAGCAAGTTCTAGGAAGACAACAATAAGAATATATTCGCACTTTTTGTGTTAAAACATTATAGACCCGGTTAAAACATTGAAACAAACACACACAAGAATAGATTGGCAATTACATAAATCTTCAAATACAGAAAGAAAAGATACAGAAGCATACTCTTTGTTTGAGGAGAACCACTAACAACCCATGTGTTTGCAGCAATAGAGGCTTGAACTGAAAAAACAAATGAGAGAACAGTTATTAGTATTGTAAGGAGATGTTAAACGTGGGGAAAGAAATAGATGATCCACATAATGTCAAGTTAGCATCACCTTTGGGATTTATAAACTGGATAACTACATCATCCTTAAATATGTTAACTTCCTCAATTGCTGGAATAGCATTCACCCCTATTCTCTTAAGGGTGCTCTGAAGCCTTTTGTCATCTGTGGTAGTTGTCTTGTGAACGGCCTTCTTCTTTCTGTAGTCATGAGCAGACAGTATAGTAGGTATAGTGTGAAAGAAAAACAAGAAAGAATCAACAGATGATTAAACATGAGTTGTCTAACATGCATACTCATTGTCACATGTTGCAAGATATTTCACTTATACAAATCAGCAAAGAGTACCTCTGGCAATATATTTTTCTATTTTTTAAAAGAGGTACGTTATACACACCTCTGGTGAGCCCCAAACCCAAAACACAAATTTAGCTCGAGCAAGTTACATTTGACTACACAAAAGGCAAAAGCCACAATGACCATATCATACCATGAAAGTACCAAATGGGCAATCTCCTTAACTACTAGCCAAAAAACCAAACTATTGATCAACATTATAGCCACAGTTTTCTCTAATTTTATTTTCTCAATTTAAGAGTTTTTATTGTATTGTCAGATAAGGTGGGTGAGATTTATGAAGTCTCAGGGAAAAACAAACAAAAAGATAACAATCCAGTAAAACATGTTATTTGGCTCATACATACATATGAGGTCAACTTATAAATGAACATCTTCAACAAGGAAGTCATAAAGTGGGTAGGATGGAATGTTGACAAATGATCACTATCATCTCAAAGCTTCTTTCCTTGAAGAAAGCAGCCACAACCATCTTAACACTTTCAAGTTAAATAAGCTTAAAATTGGCATTGTTTGTAACTGAAACAGACTTGCCTTCTCACACTTCCTTTTCCGCCGGTGCGAACCGCACCGGCCATCTTCATAAGCTTCTCCCGATTCATCTGCATAAATAAAGACAAGGATAAGGAAATCATGACTCATATGCAGTAAGACTAACAAAGAAGTGATAATCATAATGAAAACCAAGTTAATATTTCTCAGTACATTATGTATTTTCAGTTCATATGATAATACGGGCACAACAATTGCCTACATGAGATAACTATGACAAAAACCAGGTTACTAATTCTCAGTCCATAATATTTCAAGAGTGTCAGATTCACAGCCCACACCCTACACATCAAGGAAAGGGTAATCAAATTCAATCAACATATAGTATATCGCAGTTGAAAAAAAGTGAAGCCCAATTTTAAAGGAATAATTATTTCAGCTGCAAAACCAAAACCAAGAAAATCTATAGGAAGCAGCACCTTGAAAGCCAATAACAAAACATGGAAGCCACATCAAGGAATAATACAAAACAGATGAAAGGCTCGCACACAAAACCAGTGATGAGCCACTAAAATTAAAGCCTTCGTACTTGATAAACGGTGCTCCACAATGAAATCATAGCACTCAAAAAACAACTTTAAAATGTTCATGCTTCAAACATCCAAATGAACAAACCCATAATACAGATGCAAATAAAGTGAACCCAGATTATATTACATAGCGATGACAGTTGGAAATGCCCCCTCCAGATCAAAACCGAAAAATCAAATCAAGCAATTATCACTAACAAATACAATAGCAGTACGGAGAAAAGAAACCAAAAAAAAAAAAGAGAGAGAGAGACTGAAAAAGTCATCCAAAGGAAAATGGAAAAGAAACGAAAACTTCAAAACTAAAATCGCTAAATATTTGATAGCCAAGATGTGAAAAATGAAAAAAAGAAGAACCGAGTAGTTAGAGCTCACTGATCTGCCAACAGAATCAGAAGTAATAGAAACTATAAATACCCTAGTACAGGAAGATACGAAAATCAGAACGATGAAAATCCACACCTTCAAAATCACTTCAGAGAGAGAGAGATGTGGGGAGAATAGGGTTTTACCTTTGCTAGGGTTTTGGGTGGTGATAAGATTTGGGAGGCGGAGAGAAAGCTTCTCCTCAGACGGCGCTCTCAGGTTTTGGCATTTGTTTACAGTAATAGCCGAATGGGGCGCTGGGGATATTTACAGAACATGCCCCTGCTCTGATCCGACGGTCCAAATGAGAGTTGAAAAGTTCGATAGGGTTCTTGTTTATGATGCATAGCGGCTCAGTTGATTGGACCACAAAATTGGGCCCTCCATCCGGGTCGTCCACTGCTAAATAATTTTGGACAATGAGTATTTTGGATAATTCTCGTTTTTATGTATATGAAAATATATTCATAAACATCAAATACATTTCTTAAATTTAAAACATGATATAAAAACGTTGTTATATCTCAAGCATAAAACAAAACTAGAATATTGTCTTCCTATGAAATATGATGAAATTAGTCCTTACAATTTGTTTTTAAGTTAAAAAATACGAGAATAATGTTATTTAGGATGCGTATGAGATTGCGATTTTAAACTAAATCGTAAAAAATAAATTGTTTTGGAAGATCTGTGTTTTCAAATCGTAAAGAGATGATTTTTTTTTAAATGTGCAATTTTAAAGGCTAAACAATGATTTTAAAGGTCAATCCGTAATTTTGCCAAAACGCTTAACTGCATTTTTAAAAATCATGTTTTCAAATCACATATTTTAAAATCGTTAATGATATAGCAATAAAAATCAACTTTTGAATCAACACTTGTAAAAAAAAAAAATAATGATTAATTTTTACCATTACGTCATCTTAATTGTGTGACAGTCATATAACTTTAACAAAATCACCTTCTTAGCCATGGCTTGATCTTATATTAATATTTTTTTTAATTTATGAACTAGATTTTGCTTGTAAATCTTTATGACGATGCCAAGTAAACTTTACTAGTTAGGCTTGGTTGGCACTCTTTATTTGCTAATGTAACTAGATGCAATTTATGGGTGAAAATGTGGGCGATTAATAATCGTCCGCTAACTGCTAACTGCCCGTTAGTGATTAGTGGTGTTTACAAAATTGGTAACCGCTAACCATTTTTTAAATATAATATATATATATATTAATGAATATATATTAATTGTATATAATTTATTTAATATACAATAAAAATATATTGTTTGTATGTTATATAATGTAATATTAAGTTTTTAAAAAGTGAGTTAGGCATGAAGCCAAGAACATTGACGCATGGAGAGTGAGGTTTTCAATTTGCCTTTTGCCCTTGTCTGAGACTCCCACACGGACAACTGCAAGTGTTTTCAATTGCCTTTTGTTTGTCACACATCGAAAAAAAAATCTACCACTTCCACCTTCACTCATCTATATAAAGTACATGTCCCTCCCTAATCCTCTAAATATTTGCCTTAGTCAAACACTTATGCTAGGTAAGCCAAGAGCCAAATTTTAAGTACTCAGTTTGCCTAGCAGGTGAGCTCAGCTAGCCAGGGAGAATGGCGAGCCGAGCCAAGCACAAATTTTTAATTTTTTTTTCCCTTTAAAAAACGGTTAACCGCTAGCCGCCGATTAACCATATAGGTGATTAGTAAATTTTACTAACTGTCTTTTCATCCCTAAGTTGCATTATCATTGGTTTAGGCCAACTCAACTTACATCTTTCCTAGAATAAAATAAAAATAAAATAAAAACGTACATCTTTCCTATAACTTTTTCCAAACACAGAGGAATATAAAAATAGCTTTACAAATAAGTTTTGTCCGGACTAGGTTGGCCATTTAGCAAGAAATTAACCTAGCCCAAAATCTTTTGGGACAAAAAAAATGATAAATATTATAATTATATCTAACATTCATCCAATAAGGTTAAAGTGGTACTCTCAATTAGTCTTTGGATTAATTATTGTTAAGCAATATATATATATATCAAATGGTTGATTTAGACTTTAAAGTGTCATATCAACATTGTTGGCTTGAGCAATATGCTAAGGACAATCATGATGCTTTGTTCTCCTTAAACCACTTATTCTAGTGATGAGTTTCAGTCTGTGTTAAATGGGAGATATGATTCAAGGTAAATGATCTTGTTTTGATCAAATGCTTGAGGAGATGTAGTCTATGGCACATGGTCATGCTTTGATCAATTGCCCCAATAAGATGGGTATGTGTATCTTTAAGTTAAACTATAGTTCTTGGTTCATTGCATATTCCATAATACTCTATATTGACCCAATAGTCCAATTGTTATTTCAATGTCAAGTCTAATGTTGACCTGTGCATACATATGTAATATTTTTCATCTGCCTTTGTTCAAATACATTTGGGGACATTATCCCCTTTAATAATAGGTGCTATTGAAGATTTATAGTTCTTCATTCTGAATTTCTCCCAAAACTTTAGTGAAAGGAACTTTATGTAGCAAATGAAAATTAGTGTTTGCAAGCAAAATATTATCTATATACATGACTAAAAGAAATGTAACTTTACTCCTACTGACCTTAAGGTATATTCAATGATTAACAAGGTTCTCAATAAACTCATGTGAGGTAATAACCTTGTAAAATTTTTGTATACCATTGATGAGAGGCATATCTTAGTCCATTAATAGATTTTCTTAATTTGCAAGCTTTCTGACTGTTATCAATAAAACCCTTAAGTTGTCTTATGTACATCTTCTCCTTAAGATCCTCATTCAAGAAAATTGTTTTTCACATCCTTTTGATATATCTCTAAACCAAAATGAGATACTCATACCATGATAATCAATGCCTTCCTTTTGAGTAAGATCATTGGCTACAAGTCTAGCTTTATATCGTTCAACATTACTCGGAAGCATTCTTTTAGGTTTTGTAAACCCATTTGCAGCCTATGGCTACAACTCCCTTTGGTAAGTTAACAAAATTGCAAACTTGAATTTTAGCAAATAATTTCATCTCCTCCTTCATGGCATTGAAACACAATGTGAAGTTATTTCCACTCAAAATGATGTGAAAACAATTTTTGGATCGTCCTTAGGTCTGACATAAAAATCAGACTCTTGGAAGTATACAACATAATCACTAGGGATTGTTGGTCATCTTATTCTAGAGGATCTACTTAATCCTACTTCCTTTGCATTTGGCAAAGTCTGAGTAGGTTCATTATGAACTTCTTATGAGTTGACTGTTCTGAAACCGATTGTGGTTCAAGATAATCAATATGATTTTCCATAAGTACAATCAAACACCCTTTATATGAAGGGGTTTCAATCAACTCTCGTGCTTCCTCTAATTCAATCTTTTGAGAATAAGCACTCCTATTAGGTTCAGCATCTTCTAGAAATTTTGCATTTCTAAACTCAACGATTCTAAGATAGAATGAAGGACAGTAAAAACTAAACTCCTTGGAGTTTACTGCATAACCTATAAAATTCCGCTAGTTGTCCTTGAATCTAATTTCCTGAGGTGTGGATTATAAATCCTAACTTTAGCATGACAACCCCATATGTGTAAACAATTTGAATTTGGTTTCATTCATTCCTTAATTTAGGCGTCTTAGGACAACCCTGAATGGAACCCAGTTAAATGTATACACAATGGTTTTCAAGGCTTCACTCCATTAGGAGAATAGAATATTAGTATTACCTTTCATGTCCCATTTTCATGTACATACCATAATACTATCTGCCTCTATCAGATCTTACGATATTGACTTTCTTTTATTTTGTTTCTCCACTTCTACCTTATAGGTACTGAAAGCATTTAATGCCACAACCTTATGATTTAGAAGATAGAGATACATAAACTTTATATGGTTATTACCGAAAGAGATAGGATATCTCTAACCATTTAGGCAAGACGTATGGAAAATGTCTACACTTGTACATGATCTCAAGAATCTCAAAAAATCATTTTGTTAGCATGTTTAGTGGCATAGTTGGTCTACCTTTCCTTAATGCAATCCACATAAATACCAAAAATAGTAAATTTCAAGAGTCGTAAAAAACTCTATCATTTATCGACCTTTTATTCTTTATAGAGATATATTCCAATCTCCAATGCCATAACATAGAGGATTTTCTCATTCATAAGACTCTGTTTTATGTCAACATTTATATGCAGGGATTAATTTTCCAAAAATTGGGATCTAGATCAATTTTAAATAGACCATTAATTTAATATTCCACTCAAAAATTTTAATAATGTTCAAACTTGATTTTAACAAACTAAAATAGAAATTAAATTTCTAAAAGAATTGTGGAATATATAAAAACATTATTAAGGTCAAAATGACATAACTGAATTTTTAAAATTAATCTATAGATCCCAACAACCTCCAATTGTAAACAAGTATTATTTAGAAAACCCTGCATTATGTTGACAACGTGGACCGCCAAACCAAATTTAATCCACACAGTATTTAGGAGAGTCAATAAAAGAGATTCATGACACGGTAGATGTATGAGATTACCTTTATTTCAAGTCATTTATGATACTTTATGCAATCATTCTTTATATGCCCATAATTTTCCTTAGTGTAAGAGAAACAAGTATCTTAATTGCCATAACACTTTGTTGGCACCTTGTTCTCATTCATTAACTATTGGACATGATTGCCTATAAAGGTCTTTCCCTTAACATGAGTAACTTTCTGGATTCTCATGTCTTAATCTCTCATCTTCTTGAACACACATGATCAGAAGTTTCTTCATTGATCAGTTATCCTTATGTGTGCCACAAGATATTTGAAAAAATATCATATTTAGATGAGAGAATTTAAAATAAAATTGACCATAATGACTCAAAAAACTCAACCTTTAGGGACTTTATAATGAGCTGTTATGTCCTTCATTTCCATAATGTGCTCAAGCACATTTTGAAACTGTAAAAGGTTTTACTTTAAAGCTTTTCTATTAGGGTGCAAGCCAAAGCCTTATTGGAACTCACTAAATATTCCTTAATGACCTTTCTTTGGCCCTAAAACATTAAGGAATAAAACCCTAATGCTTTCCTTGATATGAGATTTCATGAACGTTGAAACTTAAGCGATTTAAATCACTACAATCGTTCATGTTTAATAATCTCATGTGGCGTACTTGATTCTGTGGGAGAAGGTGATTTGTCCACACGAAACGCCAATTCAGTCTCCAAACACCCCAAAGTGAAAAGCACATTTTTCTTTTCAGTCAGAAAAAATTACCACTAGGAATTATTGGAACATAAAATACTAATAATTAAAGCAGTAGGAATACATCCAATAACCAAGAAAAATAATATACTTTAATGCTATGAAATAACCTTATTTAAATTAACCAATGTTAATTTAATAGTAAATTTCAACCTACCTGTGGGCAAAGGTGCATCACGCATGAAATTTACTCTTTATTAATAAGACTAATAAATTTAGCATTAATAAATAAAATTTTCCGTACCTGTGGGCTTAAGAGAAATTTTATTTTCAATGTTAAATTTACTATCTTATTCTAATTAAGTCATAAAAATAAAAACGTTCCTGTGGGGATTGGCAAATTAAATTTATGAATTAATTACAACACGATGTTAATTTTCTTTATGAAGTTCATATATATAATCTTGATGCAATTATCATTATAAAATCGGGATGCTGTGGCTCTCCCAAAATTATTATGACAATTACGACTTCATTAACATCTAATTTATTTAAATTAACCAATGTTAATTTAATAGTAAATTTCAACCTACCTGTGGGCAAAGGTTGCATCACGCATGAAATTTACTCTTTAATAAGACTAATAAATTTAACATTAATAAATAAAATTCTCCGTACCTGTGGGCCTAAGAAAAATTTTATTTTTTAAAGTTAAATTTATTATCTTATTCTAATTAAGTCATAAAAATAATAACGTCCCTGTGGGGATTAGTAATTAAATTTATGAATTAATTACAACATGATGTTAATTTTCTTTATGAAGTTCACATATATGATCTTGATGCAATTATCATTATAAAATCGGGATGCTGTGGCTCTCCCAAAATTATTATGATAATCACGACTTCATTAACATCCAATAACTGTATAGATGCCAAGACTAAAGTTCCCAAAAATAAAAGACAAAACCAACATGTCAGTGAGTAAACTGTATTTTTCCAAAGTACAACCGGACTGTGTCCCAGGAAAGTGAGGGGGCGCACAACGGCACACTTAAGTCCCAAGACTTGCCTTACCAGAGCTTTCCGATTGCAATTTTGGATAGTACTATAAACATTTATCAACATATGTGGCTTAGTTAATTATTCTCAGGTCTAGGCATCAAACAATATAAATAAAAAGAATATATTTAATCTTAAGTCCATGCATTAAAGAAATAATAATTTCAATGCTAAACAATTTAAATGATAAGATATATTAAATTGCTACATAAAAGCATATGAAAATGCATGGCCTAATGGTAGAATGTCTTAGGACCCTTTAACCTTGAGAGCCCAAGTTCTAATCCCATA
>NC_081546.1:12285827-12377600 GCF_901000735.1 Corylus avellana | reverse complement strand
AAAAAACTCTATCATTTATCGACCTTTTATTCTTTATAGAGATATATTCCAATCTCCAATGCCATAACATAGAGGATTTTCTCATTCATAAGACTCTGCTTTATGTCAACATTTATATGTAGGGATTAATATTCCAAAAATTGGGATATAGATCAATTTTAAATAGACCATTAATTTAATATTCCACCTCAAAATTTCAATAATTAATCTTGTACTATGTGATATTGCTAATTCATGTCTTAAAGCTATATCTTTTTTTGGAATTGTACAATGTATATATACTTTGTTTTCGTCATCTACAAAACGATGGAAAATATTACTAGAGAATGCGCCAAGTTTAACTCTTAAGCCATTATCACAAATATGTTGGGAAAGTCGGATTGAAAGTATAAAAGCAATAAAATTTCAAACTCTACAAATAAGAGAGACTCTGCTACAAGTAGCAAAAATAAGTGAAGATCATAAAACAAAAAGTGAAGCTAATTGTTTGGCAACCTATGAGATTGAAAGTTTTGAATTCTTATTAAGTATGACTATTTGATAAGATATTTTATTTGCCGTTAATACTGTTAGTAAAAATTTACAATCGAAAGACATGCATATTGATGTTGCTATAGATTAATTAGAAGGTCTTATTCCTTATTTTAAAACTTATAGAGAAATTGGATTTGCATCGGCTATGATTTCATCTAAAGAGATTGCAACCATAATGGAAATAGAACATGTTTTTCGTGAAAAAAAACGTGTAATTCGTAGAAAGAAACAGTTTGATGAGAATGCTAATGACGAAACAACACAATCTGCTAAAATATCTTTTAGAATTGCTTACTTCTTATATATAGTAGATCAAGCTATTTTTTCAATTCAAAGTAGGTTTGAACAATTTCAAATATACGAAAATATTTTTGGTTTTTTATTTAATTTTAAGAAATTAAAATTACTAGATGATAATGGTTTGCAAAATAAATGTCTTAATCTAGAAGGTTTCCTAAAACATGATCTTGATGGTTTAGATTTATTTTTAGAATTAAAAGTTTTAAAATAAATTTTACAAATAGAAGAAAGTGCTCCAATTGATATATTAAATTATATAAAAAGACTTGATTCTTTTCCAAATGCATGTATCCCTTATGGAATTTTATTGACAATACCTGTTACAGTTGCTTCTGCAGGAAGAAGTTTTTCAAAATTAAAATTTATAAAATCCTACCTAAAATCAACAATGTCACAAGAGAGATTAAATTGATTAGCTATATATTATCAATTGAAAAAAAAGATGTTAGAAAATCTTGAATATAAAAACTTAATCAGAAATTTTGCATCTCAAAAAGTGAGAAGAAGAATATATATATATATATATACACTTTTAAAAAGAAAAATTGACTTAAAAAAAAAAAATTTGTTACTTCAAAAAAATAAAAAAATTTAGGCACAATTTCAAAGTTTTGCCGATAACCCCTAAATACATTGAGCTAGCCCTGACCGTTTGGATGGGCATGCGGAAGATATGCCGCTAGGCTGGAGTAGGTGGCACTTCCGCCGAGTGAGAACGTGATGGATCTAAGGCTTTTGAGAAATGATATTCAGTTTCCATTGTATTGCAGTACACCTCTGGCTTGGAAGATGAATGACCCTCTTGGGTTGTCACTGAACTAGCAAATGGAGAGTTCGTTGAATGTTTAAGAGACGCCATAATTGACAATGTTGTTTTGACCTCTCAATACATCCACATGTCTCGCGATTTTTGTTGGCCTTCGGCACTAGATTCACCATTAAAGTCCTTCCTCCCACACATTCGCTTGCACATGGGGTGAATCTATGGTGACCTTTGAAAATGTCAGTCAAATCATGATGCTGCCTTTAATGAGCTATGGTGGGGAGCTGTGGTCTCTTGAGAGGGAAGAGGAGGAGGCTAATGGATCTAGGGGTGTCAATGAACTGCTAACCGTTAACCGCTAACTGCTAATCGTTTAATCGCTTAACCGTATTAACCGCTAATCGCCTAATTGTTATAACCGCCTAGCGGTTAACGGTTAGTGGTTATTGGGTTTACTAACCGTAACCGCTAACCGCCTTTTTTATATAATATATTTTTATAATTATAATTATAAAAATATTTATACATATAACATAATCAGTTGATCATTAAATCACAATTTGAATATTAATATACTATCACTATAATTTATATAATTATATCATATAATCACTTGATCATTAAATCACAATTTTTTTTTAAAATAATTAAATCACAATTTGAGTATTAATATATTATCACTATAATTTATATGATTTTATCACATAATCAATTGATCATTAAATCATTTGATTATACAATAACAAATTATACATATATAATATGACATAACTCATAAGTATACAAATTCATACTAATACAACAATTAAATATCTAGAGACTTATTTTCAATGTATGTTATAAACTTATAAGTCTATATATATTATAAGTCTATATAAGTCTACATATGCATATGAATAATATAAATGTATAATATCAATACTTAATTATATGATTGAATGACAATCCAAATACTTTATTCAAGACTTCAAGTGAATCATATTATTAATGTACAATGATGATATGATTCGTATAATATTAAATTAAGTAATTGACATTGGATTAAACAATGACTAATGTATTACTTATAAACACAATTTAAGTATTAATGTATTATCATTATATGTTGTGACAGTTGTCTGAATTTTGAACTTTTTTTTTATACATTGTGTTAATTTTTTTTATTTATTTATTTTTTATTTTTTATATGTTGTTGTTGTTGTTGTTGTTTTTTTTATTTTTTATTTTTTTTTAAAGAGTTAACCGGTTATGATTTAATATTTAAAGAAATTTTTTTAAAGTACAAGTAAATGTAAATTTTGGGTCAAATATTTTTGATTTTTAAATATGAGCGCTTTTTATAGCAATTGGGCCCAAGAAAACACTAAAAATACAAAAAAAAAAAAAAAAAAAAGCTGAAAAACACCCAAAAAGTCCAAAAAAAGAAGCCAAAAAAGGCCCAAAAAGCCCTAAAGAAAGCACAAAAAGCCAAAAAAAGCCCAAATTTTGAAAAAGTGGTTAGTAGGCGGTTATCTATTTTACTAACCGCTAATCGTTAACTGCTAAGCGGTTAGTGAAATCTCCTAACTGCTAAGGCGGTTACGGTTAGCGGTTATTGCCAATAACCGCTAACAGTAACCGCCTTGACACCCCTAAATGGATCATTTCCATTTCAAATGAAATGGAAGAGAGCCATTTAGGCAAAATGGTAAAATAAGGATGTCTTAATTTTAAAAAATGAGGACAATATTGTCCTAAATTTTATACTATTTTGCCTAAATGGATTTTTTCCATTTCATTTGAAATGAAGATGATTTGTTTCCGTGGAGGAGGCCCACATTAACAAACTTTACGATGGATTTGGTGGGAGGGGAAAAAGGGTAAACATCGGTGGGCAGTAGGACTGCCACGATGCCAGCTTAGGTTGCAACTTTTGCCTAGGATAGGAATGCAACTATTGCATAGCGCTTCCTTTTATTGTGTAGTAGTTGAGCAAATTGGTGTTCAATAAGTTGCCGAGTGATGTCGTTCAACCAAGTGTTTTTTGATGGGCTATGAGTGTAACACCCCCTGAATTTTTTGACATAAAGTTACTTTCTATACCTTATATTAGGTCAAAACTTTTTACAAAGTTTTCCTTCTCAACGTTGACTTTTCTTTTCATTGGAAGAGAATTTGATGGACTAAGGAACCTTTAAGGGCGACTTTCTTTAACTAGATAACATCTTAAGGGAAATTTCTCACTCTGAATATTCTTCGCCAAGTGTCACATTATAGTTGTGAATTGCCATGTCATTTTGTGTGTGTAAAAAGAGTAAGAAAACTCCTAATCATTTCCTTCGTTATGATGTTGCAAAAGATTTGTAACTCTAATTTTTCAGATGTTTAGACTAGAATGAGTTATGCTTAAACAGGCTGTGGATCTTTTGGTTGAAAAGGAAAGGTCAATTGTAAGGATGCTAAAATTGTTTAGAAGTTAATCCCTTCATGTTTAATAATGTGGTGCATTTAGAGAGAAATGAATGGGACAAGTGCCAATATGCAGTTATGTTTTCTTTAATCCCTCTTCGAGAGTATTGTTTCCGACATCTTTCTTAATATCTCTAACTTTGTAAAATTTTGTGCTCTTTTCTCGCTCTTTTATTTTTTATTTATTTTTTTTATAGAATGGGCACATTGGATTTAAAGGGTTCAAAACAGTTTGGCAGTCAACATGGGATTGAAATCCCCTCCAATTATTCAAAATTGGAGAATCTCATATTACAAAATCGTGGTCCTTCATTTTAAATCCAATGGTCTATAAAATCATTTAAACCTCAGTAAAACAAAAGCCATCTTAAAATCAAAATTTAATGCTTCGGTTATACAAAAGCAGCTACCATTTTATAGACCAACCACTGTTCCGTCCGCATGCTACAAGCCTGTCAATCATTGTTCCCACCACTCATGCTGAAGAGTTATCTACCAGTCCTATTATAGGCACAAGGACAAACGCTAGCCACGGCTGTGTAAACTGCTTTTACTGGATGCATGCAAATATGATGCACTCCAATGGAAAAATATCCCTAAAATGCAAGGAAATGCATGTGGATTATTCAGGATGCTCTGTCCATCCTACATTGTGTTGGGCCTGTAAAACGTCACCCAGCCCACAGCATCAACTCTGCCTGATGGTTCCAATCGAAGCCGCGTCCATGTAATTTTCTATTCTTGGTGTTTCTTACAACTTAGCATATTACTAAATAAAATCATCTGCCTTAGACAATGGCTCCTAAATATGGTCTACAACGATTACAATATAACAAGGGCTTACTAAAAGAAGAGCAGATAGGGTAAACAAAGGAATGGTATCTTCCTCATTTGAGTGCAGTACAGAGCATATAGCTTTCCTGGCTACTTCTGAGAGACCAAAGTTTCCAAACTAGACTTCTCCGCAAACTCAACCATCCCATTGTGCATCTCATGCCTGCCAGAAATCAACAGATCAACACACACATATGGAAGCCTTACAATTATATTTGCAAGACAAAGTCATATCTGATGATGTTGACGAAAATATTAATGCAACCAAAACCATTAACAAATTGATACATGCATGTAGAGAAACCATTGAAATCAAAAGCCCAAACAATCTTGATATAAAAATTCTCTCAGGAGATGAAACTAGAAGAGCGGACTAGAGAATCTTGGCAGAAGTTATTTATTTACTTGTTTTGATTGGAAAGTTAAACACGCACCAGTTTGTCTCGGACCCATGACCTCATGCACCACCTCGCTTTTGTGGAGAAAGTGCCATTTGAGCTAGAGCTCGTCAGCATGTCTCTGTAACAATTATTGGAAACCAGGCCCAGAGAAGGACAAGATTTTTAAGTTTCACAAGAAACTGAAGTCTTGGTCTTGGCAAGTGCACTCATGTCATTTTTTTTAAAGCCATGATACATTCATATCACAATTTGTCTCTAAACATGTTGTACATGCACCTGTGAAGTTTGAGTTCTACATTGAGAAAGTATAAAGAATAAGAATGATTAATATATCTAAGTGGACCCAAGCCCATTAGCTTAGGCTTTTGGGCTGAAAATAGTGTCCCAATATGTATATTAATTTACTCTGATTTGACTCCCTTTGGTGTTTCTCTCCCCAACAATTGGTATTAGAGCTCATGGTTAGCTGACGCTGTTGCTGATATGAATGCCTTGGTTTGACGTGTTTGGTTTGACTCCGGTAAAAAGAGTGGTTTCTCTTGGGGTATGCGTGACATTCTTGTGTGTAGGGGAGTTTAGTCAATGTGGTAGAGACTCATAAGTGAAGGAAGATTTGTCGTACATGCACTTATGAGGTTTGTATCCCACATTGAGAAAGTATAAAGAATAAGAGTGGTTAATATATCTAAGTGGACCCAAGCCCATTAGCTTAGGCTTTTGAGCTAGAAGTGGTGTCCTAATATGTATATTAATTTACTCTTGTTTGACTCCCTTTGGTGTTTCTCTCCCCAACACAACAATAAATACTCACAAAGAGAAAATCAGATTTTAACGTCATCAGAACATACAAATGTAGCAGCAAGACAAGGAATATTTACTTTGGGTAACACTTTGTCAAGAAAACTGGATAGGTGACTACATCTATTGCATAACGTTAGAGCAATGAAACACACAATGTAAAAAGCCATTCCCTTTTATCCTTTGAGTGAATCTAATAATGGTACATCTAAATGTTGCGAATAGCATCAATATCCTATTAGAATTAGCTATTAGTCGCGTATTTATATGGATGTAATGTTTCTTATTCAAAGGAGATTATATTCTGCAAAAATTTCAAAAACTATGAAGCTTTGTTCAAATTTGTATGACACAACGTTAATCTGAGGTGTGATGTCGAACAAAAGAAACCCAGGTGTGGCACTTGGGAAGCTTGGGAAACTAGGTGTGAGACCTATATCTATGTTCTTGTGGTCTCTCTAAATTCAAGCAATTCATCTGGCTTTCAAACTATACTCTGACCTTGATTTCTCATCCTTAGAATCCCTAAATACTTAGGAAAGAAACCCTTAGCACAAACCACCTATTATTAGCCTCCAAACCTACAGAATCAGATCTACTAAAACTGCAAAGTTACTGTTTACAGCCATGAACCAGATCTCTTTTTTTTTTTTTTTTTCATCTGTTTGAGCTCCAAAACACACCCATCTTGTTACTGCATGATTAAAATTTAACCCAACCTATTCTCCCAGCCATTTCCACCCCAAAACCCTAAGCCAAACAACTCCAATATGCTTCCAATACCGACTGCAGGGAAAATTCCAGCAACCAAAAGTTCTGTTAGTCACTTTTAGCCCCTATCACTATTGTCCTACTTTAGTTCTGGTATCAAAGTGGGTTACCTCACTATGTTTTCATATAATGGGAGATCCTATATAGCCACAATGAGTTGGGAATAGTTGGAGATGCAAAAACAAAGTGTTTCAAGATAGACTCCAAGAGAGATATTATGATGACATGGTTTGTTTTTACCAAGATGGTTTCTTAGTGTTTGATTATGCTTAAAAGTTCGCTGACCTACCTATCAAGAGTGGAGTAGTCGAATGTAAATGTATGACAATTCCTCAATTCATGGGTAGGTTGAGATCTGAGATTAAAATATGACTACTGCACAATTTTCTGACCTCCAAGAAGCTATTGATATGGCTATTATGTGAGATACAACCATAAAGATTTTCAGATCTGACAGTGAAGTAAAGGAAGCTGCAATTTGTAAACAAAAAACTGCCCTTCCAAGACAGTGAGCTAAAAGCCTGAACAACCAAGAACTTGCTAGAGTTGATGGCAACCGCTAGCGGTGACTAGAGGCGGTTGGTGACGGTGATTTGAGATGTGCCTTGAATAACAATATGCCCAAGAGGGTCAACTATGGACCAAAAAAAAAGCTAACAAAAAGGCTGAAAATGAAGCCAACTATGGGATGAAATAAAAGCAAACTGTGGGCTGAAATAAGGCCCACTATGGGCCATAAATGAGGCCAATTATGGGCCTTAAATGGGCTTGGGCCTTCAAACAATACCACAAAGGCAGGGTGTAGGTCATTAAACAATACCACAAAAGCCAAAATATGAGTCTATGTCAACAATTGGACCAACAATGACCAAAATAATGGGCCAACAAAGGGCCAAAATAATATGAGCAACTTGCCTTTTTGTTGTTGTTGTTGTTTTTTTTTTTTTTTTTCCTTTTCTTTCAATCGAATTTTCTTTCTTTTTTTTGCTTTCCTCATGCCTTGAAGCCTCACCAAACTCTCTCTTTCTTGTTTTTTACCAGCCACAAAAGAGGAGAACAAACACCCATTCTAAACCATAAAAGGCCTAAGCAACTCCTCATTGTATCACGTAGTATATGCGTACCAACATATATCGACAAGAGCTGGTTTGAATGGGCACAAATTTGAAGGATGGATAGAAAACTGAGGCAGTGGTTGGCAAATCTAGAAGGGGTGAACACATATATGAATGCAAAAGAGAATGAGCACTAGTGGTTAGGTCTATGACCTTCATCCACAAGATAAAGCCAAAAGGGTTCCACTTTGCTCTTATTTCTATGGTTATGTTTACAATATAAGAGTCTCCTATTTATATGATAACTATGGTACATGAAAATAATACAAATATGGAGATAGTATCAGATTTGAATGATAACCTAAAAGGTCGGCGATTACAATCAAATCCCATAATATATGATAATCAAATATACTCTTAACAATACTGAGACGAAGAAGAGAAAGAAAAGAAAATCGAGATTCAATCTTTTTATCTAATGTCAAGGATGCAATTCAAGAAACCAATAATCTTTTTACTACAAAACAAGAACGGTTTTCTCCAACTAAGCGAGAATGGTGCAGGCAACGAGAAATCATTTTGACGAAAATGTTGACATTGCAAACTTTTGAAAGATGGTAATTCTAACATGGCACTTTTTAAAATTTAAGAATATGACTGCAAAAAAAGTGATGAAAGATCATAAATGGTAAGTGAAGTTTTTCCTTTAATTTAAAAAGTCAAAAAATATTTCTACACTTTTAGTTATTTAATTTGGCTTAGGAGTCAAGCCCATTAAATCCAAGTATTTAATTTGACGTAGTGTTTTATATTCAATGGAGAATACCTTTTACTTATAAAAAAATAAAAAGAAAAAGAACTTCATAAGTTTTTATTTTTTATTTTTATGTGTAAAAACTTCAGAAGTTATGGAGCTTTGTTTGAGGTCTGTGTGGTGCAAACTTAATCGAAGATGTGTATTGAGGAAACCGTAGGTATGATGTATAGGAAAATAGGTGTGATACATAACATAACTATCTATTTCTTGACTCTTTTAACTTCCAGCAATTCATTTAGCCTCCAAACTACAATCCAACCTTTGATTTCTCTGCCTTAGAACTCTAATATCCATACAATTGAAATCCTAAGACAAGTACCTATTATTAGCCTCCAAAATAATACAATCAAGTATGCTACAATTCCCTAGTTACTTAGCCATGAACCAGATCTGATTTTATTCTTTTTCTCATTTGTTTAGAGTCCCAATATTTGAAACAAAGATATATGTTAGAGATGGTGGCTCATATTATGAATGTGGAAGTAACAATAGTCTCTAGTAAAAAGGTCACGTGAACAGGGTGAGTAGAGCGTAAGCGAAATGAGTTGACATATTGAAAAATTAGCCGCCTGTGCCGGTTCAAGTAAATTCTGTGTATTTTTTTCTCTCTCTTTTCTCTTTACCTTTCACTAAATCGCATAGTCTCAACAATTCCCACCAATATCACATATCTCAAGGGATTTCCAACAGGAAAGGTCAGATGAATTTTTAAGTTGAGAAAATAAACAGTTTTCCTATTTATAGTTAGGCAAAAAGAGTAACCTGAGCTAAAAGTGACCAACAGTTATCAAAAGCAATGTAAACAAGTAGGCCATAATGTCAAACTGATAAAGAGAATTTCTGCTCAATGAATTTCTAAGGCAAGTTTGACGCAGCTCTCTGATATTGTATGCAGAAAATATTAAGGGCAGGCTAAACCCAATAACAGAGCCACCAAAGGGCCAAAATAACAAGGCCAGAAAAGTAGACAACTATGGGAACAAGCACTATGAGAGATGAGAGAAGCCTCCCATCGAAAGAGATCAGGCTTTAGGAGAAGAACCTAGTAGAGCAGGAATCCACCCTTTATAATTGACTGAAATTAATAATTTAATTTCCAAGCTGGAAGTGGAAGTTTGGAATTCATAAGGCTATATAACTGATAGTTATAGAAAATTAATTTCTTACCACTGCATGCTATAAAAGTGCAATTGAAGAAGCCAGCCAGTTAAAGCCCACCAGCAATCGGAATCCATTATCAGTGTTTGCCAACTCGAGACCCAAATGATTGATCGGGGCCTGACATCATGTTTCATCATTAATGGTTCACTACCGATCAGGGATCGGACCAAGCTGTCCATCCGATCGTCGCACCGAATCTACTTGTTAGCGCAATATCCGGGATTTTGTCGCTAACTGATTCGACCCTCTAGAAAAAGCTATCTTTGAACTATATCACAAATTCGAAGATATCAAAGTACGGTCGTAGTGCCCCTGACAGTCTACACTATTCGGACACGACCAATGTCCTTTCAACTCCACAAATCGAGGAGTATGGACACCACAACCAATTGACAAGTAGTGCTCTGCCCTGCCTGCGCTCCCCCCTAATCCCAGGGTCTAGGGGGCATGGGGATTAGCTACCATTATTATATTCAATGTTCGGACTCTATAAAAACAACACTATGTCCAGGTACGAGAGATGTTTGGGACCTTTTTTTCCTCTGAACACAAAAGCACTCTGAATTCAATAATTATCTATCTTTAAGGTGATAATTGACTTAAGCATCGGAGTTATACCCCATCGGCCTGCTCCGGCAAGCTCTGTTGCTTTTGCAAGAGTGGATTTGCTAACGACCGGAAGCTGTCCAAACAGTTAAATTTAAAAATATGCCATTGTTTAGTTAAGAACTTTGTAAGCAATTAATTTCCTCTCATATATTCTACCCTAAGGGATAGCTTAATCGGCCGGGGATTACATCTCATGAAGCTAAGGTTCAAATCTCTCATTTCCCCTCCCCTTGAGGCCAATTACTTACCCTAAGAAAAATCCTCTCATATATTATGGATTAATCATATATTTGACTACTAATGATATTTAGAAGAATACAATATATAGTACAAACTCATAAAATTTCAGCAAGGTACGTGATTTGACCCATAATTAAGAATCGTTAGTCATGACCTCATACACAACTCATGTATCTAAACCATGGATAGGGTACAATTCACCAAATTTGACATGAAAGCAGAATCTGGTTAAATTCAGGTCCTGAAAAGTAATTCAGGAATCTGAATAAATTTGACTCAAAATATTAGAAGTTTAGCAAAGGAACATGTGATGTTTGAATATATCCTGAAGACAACCAGTTCTTGACATGTGTGAGACGTTATTCTATTTACAACATCTTAAGATGACTCCTTCAATTTAATAACTGTTTAATCCAACATTCAAAATCCAACATCTTAAGAAGGAGCACAAAGATATTCAAAGAGGGAGATATTTATGAAGGATTATCAAGAGAAACTAGAGTAGCATGAATTTTGCATACAAGTGCTTGAGTGATCACACCAATCACATTAAATGGAACATTCCCAAATCATATAAACCAAGATGCTATAAAGGAGAAAATTTTAAGATGAGAATGTGCTCATGGTAGCCTATTGCAAGAATTGTAACAACCATAAAGCATGAAGATTGTATGGCCAACTACAATCCCTAACAATAAAGAAGAAGAAGAAGAAGCGGACCTGAACCAAAAAGATGGTTGATATGGAAATTATTTACAGTAACGATCGGCCTTCTTCTTGACCCGTTCGTCGAGAGCGTCCTCGACGGACTTGGAAATAGACTTGGGATCGTAACCGAACTTCTTGGTCTCCACGGGGAAGAGCTGCTCGTACTTCATGCGCTTGGCCGCGTCGATGGTGTAAACTACTTGCGCTCCTTCCGCTTTTCCAGATTCATCGCCCGCATCATCGGCAACCTGAATCTCCGCCTCCACGTCTAAGGGAAACGAAGGCTCGGATTCATCGACCTTTGGGTTGTGATTCTTGTTCTTCTTCTTGTGCTTCTTCTTGTCGATGGATTTGCTGCGGCTCGCGAGGCTTCCCCCTTTGAAGGTCAGCCTCCCTCCTTTCACTCTCTCGTACGGATCCGACATCTCAAACACTCCCTGTCCGGTCCTCAGCTCTCTTTTCTCTCTTTTA
Source organism: Corylus avellana (assembly GCF_901000735.1). NCBI lineage: Eukaryota > Viridiplantae > Streptophyta > Magnoliopsida > Fagales > Betulaceae > Corylus > Corylus avellana. Next base: position 12,365,690 of record NC_081546.1, on the reverse strand, counting down.
AACCACACCTCGCCAATTCTATACTACTCAAGAGAGGATTCTGGGTTTGGTCTCATGAATCTCATCCTTTATGTTCTTGTAACCCCAAAGACAAAAAAATAAGGGGAAACTTCATAAAGCCCCCCTAAACTTTCAGCCAATTTGAAAAATTCTTCTTGAATTTTTAAAACTCTCATTTAGGTCCCTTAAACTTTCATTTTCTCTCACTTTGGACCCTTTTAACATTAAACTACGTCGTTTTGGGCTGGGTAGGTATTGTAATTTTAGGACACAAAACGACGTAGTTTAATGTTAAAAGGGTCCAAAGTGAGAGAAAACCAAATTTCAGGGGGCCTAAATGAGAATTTTGAAAATTTAGGGAGGGTTTTTCAAATTGGCTGAAAGTTCAGGGGGACTTTATGAAATTTCCCCAAAAAATAAAAATAAAAGAAAGAATAAAGTAATTCCATTTGACACGTTTTTCATAATGACAAAGTTTATTTCAAATTGGAAACGTTTGATTTGCGGAATAAACTTTTGGTAAGGGTCTATTATTAGAAATAGTTATTTCTGTGAGGATCATTAATTCCTTAGATACAGGAATTGACAAATTTTTCCAAACAAACAACTTTTATATTTTTTTTTTTAGTTTTAACCCTTAAATTTATTTTTTATTTTTATTTAAAAATAAAGAAAGAAAAAACCAAATTTAGAGGGGTGGCCGACAACCCCATTTGGTGGTCGGCGACCCCCTGCATGACCTGGGGGTGGTCGCACCACCCCCGGTGGATTTGGCTGGTGGCGAAGGGGGAGGCTGAGGCCACTTGGTAAACGTCTTGGGGGTGGCCGTGGCCTCCCCTGTTGCCATCGAAGGTGGCCAAGGCCACCCTCGATGAGCGTCAAGCCACCCCCAACTCCACTGGGAGTGGTTGCATCACCCTCGGGGCACCTCGGGGGTCCACCCCAAGGTGCTCCGGGGGTGGTGCGACCACTCCCAGGTCATGTAGGGGGGGTGGCCGACCACCCAATTGGGTGGCAGGCCGCCCCTGTAATTTTAGGTTTTTTAATTTTTTTGTTTTTTGTTTTTAATTTTTTTTTTGTTTTTTTTTTTTATTTTTTTAAAAGAAGGGTGTGGTTTTTGGTAATTTTGGTTCAACTCTCATTAAAATACATATATTGTTATCAAACTAAGGAATATGAATAACTATTCCATTCTGCCTTCCTCTATTCCTAGTAATAACTTTTTTTTTTTTTAAACGAAATACCCAATCCGCGAACCAAATGAGCCCTTAGTTTATAAAAGTGACATGTGTCTATTTTTTTAATAATACGTGAGATGCGCATAAAATATGGTGTTATTATTATTGATACTAAAGTGACACTTTGCCGGCTTTTATCCAAATTTCAAATAGAAGTTCAAATTGGGGAGTTATTTTTCCATTTAACTTATCACGACGAACCTTAAGGAACTTATTATAAATTGGTCGGTATAACCACAGAGACTGTTTTTAACATTTTTTTCCCCTTATTTAAATTGGGTGGGAGCATATTCTAGTCTTCCTTTCTCTTTTTACCCCCTTCCATTTGTTTTAGTAATGAAAGTACCATCCATCTCTTGATCATCTCTCTTGCAAATTCATTATTGAATATGTCTTACAGATTTAATGATGAATTTGCACATTTTTTATATGGAGATGGACAAAAAATAAGCTAAAAATGAAAATGAAAGGACAACAATGACAGTAATAATCAATGGAAGATAGAGGCTCATCATTAAAATAAAGAAGTAATCATGTTCTTAAGGACAACAATGACAATAACAAGCCGAAGGAATGACTAAAATGAATAAATAATGACCCTACAACAATAAATACAAGCATATATAGTATAAACCCCACACAAGCTTGCAAACACTCATATGTCTAAGCTCAAACAAAAAAAAAAAAAAAAAAACAAGAAGAAAACATATGTAGAGCCAATACAGACTCCAACAAGTAGTGAACGGTCCTATGGCTTTTCAAGGAGTACTAGTAGTTCAGTTTGATGGGGGTGGGGAGAAGAAAGGAATGGTTGGAATTGTTGTTGGAATGGTAGGAATAGAGGGGATTGTAGTTGGGATGGTGGGCAATGGAATGGCTGGCAGAGGAGGAAGAGTCAGCTTGGGAAGTGCTGGCAAAGTTGGCAATGGCATGCTAGGCAGTGGGGGCAATGTGGCTTTAGGCAGGGTTGGCATTGAGGGCAAAGGAGGCAAAGATGGAATTGTAGGCAGCGTCAATGCCGGGGGTGGAGCCGCTACCGGTGTGTCCATAAGGTGGCGAGCTGCCATGCTCATATCGATGCTCGACAACGACATTGTTATAACTAAAGACAATAGGAAAAAATGAGTGGAACCGGCCATTGTTTGATAGTTCTTTCTCTATATACGTGGAACTTTTCTAAGTGTGTTTTGAGTCGAAGTCCTAATTGGTATTTATAGAGTGGGATGTTGAAGGGATCCAAGTGTTTGATGGGATGTAGTTGGAGAAGTTCTCGTTAGTTCACCTGCTCAACAAGACTTAAAGCCTACGTGCCTGCCCTCTCAGGGGATAACTTAACAAAACCAATCTCTTATGGAAGCAAATTTTGAGAGGTAACGACTCATTACCTCTCACAATTTGACTACTTAATTAAATAATAAGAGTTATTGATTATGGTGATTCATGTTGTCTCACAATTTTCTTAAATTTTATTGGGAAAATGCAAAATCAGTTTTAATGATTTACTTGATTTACAATTAACTTTATGTGGTATCAAAATAAACTTAGATGCATGTCCATAAGATATGTCAAAATAAAAATAAAAATTCACTCCCTATAGTCAAATTCTGGTTACTAGCTTAATAGGTTTCGTTAATGTGGCACTAACTTATGTGTATTTTTTTTTTTGCTCTTATGTGTCACACTATCGAAATTTGTTATATTAGTGGATGGAATTTGAATGTACGGAGTAAATTATTTTTTTAGCATAGCTTAGGGATCTTTGAATTCATTTTCATACCATAAAGAGCTAATTGCAAATAAGGTAAACTACAATAACTGATTTTGCTTTTTTTTTTTCCTAAAATTTACATGCATTTAGCGAATGGTATCCTTTAAACTGGGTTAGAGAAAATTTTTCCACACATGTTTTTAGGACGTGTGAGAATTGAAAATGAATTCAAACAGATGAGAGAAAGATATTTTTCTTTTATACTTCTTTGGTGACACATGCTCCTATTATATACACATATGATTGTAACTATACAAGAGATTTTCCTGATTCTTGGGATTGCATTGAATACACAATTACCTCATATATGTCATGATTAATATATTTCCATGTAGGTATGAGTGTTTTTCCTTTATTGTATAATCTTTGCTGTCTTTGACTTCCTTAGTGAGTATGCATTGATGCGTTGTCAAGCAAGAGGATAGCATAGAGTTTCCTTTTGTAATATCTTTATGAAACGTGTGTAGCAAGTGCTTTGCTGTTGAGTAGGGAGATCTTCCATTTGTAGTTACATGCAGATTAGAGTTTCCTTGTGTAGTGCTAGGAGACGTGTGATTGTGCTGAGCATCAGAATATTACCTTTTTCTAATTTGTGTCGGGTTAGCAAAAGTCCTCTTGAAATTATCCATACTGATATGTGGACATCTCCTATTCCATCAATAAGTGGTTGCAAATACTATGTTCTTTTTATTGATGAATTTCTCGCTTCACTGGGCTGTTTCCTTTGCACTCTAAATCTGATGTGTTCATCTGCTTTGTGAAATTTAAATCACTTGCTCAAAATTAATTGTCTTCTAAAATCAAATCTCTACAATCAGATGGTGGGGGTGAATACATGTCAAACCAATTCTAAAATTTTATGTCTACTCATGGCATTTTTCATCGTCGCTCATGTCCCCACACACCACAACAAAATGGCATCTCAAAAAGAAAACATCGCCATATAGTAGAAACTGGTATCACACTGTTAGCCCAATCGCATCTCAACTCTAAATTCTGGGTTGATGCATTTAACACTGCAGTGTATTTAATTAACTGGTTACCTACCCCTGTTTTACAAAATACGTCTCTCTATGCCGAATTCCTCAACGTGGAACTCGATTATTCTATCTCGAAGGTATTTGGTTGCTCATGCTTCCCTTTGCTTCGACCATACAATGCACATAAATTATTACTTCGAAGCAAAAAATGCATATTTGTGGGTTATAGTGCCAACCATCGTGGGTATTGTTGCTTAGACCCTGCTACCAATCGTGTCTACATAACCCGCCATGTTGTGTTTGATGAGACCTCATTTCCAGCCGAAAGATACGGTCCCACACTCCTCCGACCAAGTATGTGCACCTCCTCAATCCTTATATCCTTTTATTCAAAATATTGAACCCACGTTGGTTCCTCACCAAGGACATGTGTAAGGAGAAAATACAACATCTGGAACCTCACCTTCTCTTGTAGGTCCCTCCACTTGTGCTACTATTCCATTGGAACCCGTGAGCAACACAAATGTGTCCCCACACATTGGTTCCTTGTCTTCTATGCACCATGTGCCTATCTATGCAGGTGTGGACAATAGGGTTGATGACTCATAGCCAGCTGCTTCTGCTGAGTCTCCAAGTTCTCCAAGACTTGTTGCTCTTGCCGCCCCTGCCACAGCACATGCTGGCTGCCAACTTAGCCCCACTGTGGACGTGCCCAACTCTGGCATGCCTTTCATTCCCATAGATGATCCATCTGGCAGCACCGCATCTGTCCGCTCTTCCATTGTTACTCGCTCCAGAACTGGGAATCTACGACCACGTCAATTTCCAAACAATCACATCTACTACTCGTCCAAGTACCCTCCCAAGTGTTTCACTGCTACCACCATCCCATCAGAGCCCACATGTTTTTCTCAAGCTATGAAGCATCAGGAATGGAGAGTAGCAATGGGAGCTGAATTTGGCGCTCTCCTTGCCAACCACACTTGGGTCCTTTGTCCTTGACCCAAAGACAAAAATGTCATTCGTAATAAATGGGTCTATAAAATCAAACAACATTATGATGGCAATATTGAACGTTTCAAAGCCCGATTAGTCACCAAAGGATTTGATCAACAGGGTGGCATTGACTATTTTGAGACTTTCAGCCTGGTCCTTAAGATCCCTACACTTTGCCTTGTGCTTGCTCTTGCTGTGCATAATGATTGGCCAGTTCGACAGTTAGATATCTCAAATGCCTTCCTCCATGGTGTATTGGATGAAGAAGTGTTCATGGAACAACCATAGGGGTTCGTTGATTCAACCCATCCCGACTATGTTCGTTGTTTAAAGAAAGCTATCTATGGTCTCAAACAAGCCCCAAGAGCTTGGTTCACCCGTCTCCCTCATGCTCTCACTACCTTGGGCTTTCTTGAATCCTCAGTTGATCACTCCTTATTTGTCTTTCACAAAGGTTCTATTTTGATCTATTTTCTGGTGTATGTCGATGACATTCTTATTACAGGAACATGTGAACATCTCATTCTCAAGCTCAGTGATCACCTCAAGCATGATTTTTCACTCGAGGATCTTGGCCCACTTGCCTTTTTCGTTGGCATTCATGCTGCTTGGGACAGCCACGGACTCCACTTAAATCAGTCTAAATACATCGCAGACTTACTCCATCACACACGCATGCTAGGTACGAAGCCTGCCACTACTCCTTTGAGTTCATGTCAGAAACTTAGTAAGTCCAGTGGTGATCCTTTGCCTGATGCAACTGAGTATCGCCATGCTGTTGGGGCTCTCCAATGTTGCACCTTAACAAGGCCCGAAATTGCTTATGCTGTGAACCAACTTTGTCAATTCATGCACTCACCAACCACCCTCCATTGACTGCATCCAAATGCGTATTGCAATATTTAAAAGGGACGATGGACCATGGTCTCTACTTTACAAAAGAAGCATTGCATCTTCAAGCCTTTTGTGATTCTGATTGGGTTGGCAATCCTGATGACCGGCGATCCACCACTGGGTTTGGGGTTTTCTTTGGTCCATGCCTTGTCTCTTGGAGTGCAAAAAAGCAACATGTTGTCTCTCGCTCAAGTACCGAAGCTGAATATCGGGCCATGCCCGTTGCTATTGCAGATCTCTATTGGCTTCGAATGTTACTCAAAGATTTACGAGTTGTCCTTCCTATGCCACCCACACTATGGTGCGACAATATTGGTGCACTTGCCCTTGCATCCAATCATGTATTCCATGCTCGTACGAAACATATTGAAATTGACTACCACTTTGTAAGAGAAAAGGTGGTGACCAAAGATATTTCTACTCGCTACATTGCCACAGTTGATCAAATCGCAGATATCTTTACAAAAGCTCTTGGGTCGGCTCGCTTTGCGCTCTTACGAGACAAGCTTTGTGTGGTGTCCCCACCCATGCACTTGAAGGGGGGTGTAAGCGAATATTCTGATGCTCAGCACAATCACACGTCTCCTTGCACTACACAAGGAAACTCTAATCTGCATGTAACTACAAATGGAAGATCTCCCTGCTCGACAGCAAAGCACTTGCTGCACACGTTTCATAAAGATATTGCAAAAGGAAACTCTATGCTGTCCTCTTGCTTGACAGCACATCAGTGCATACTCACTAAGGAAGTCAAAGACAACAAGGATTATACAATAAAGGAATAACCCTCACACATGCATGGAAATATATTAATCATGACATATATGGGGTAATTGTGTATTCAATGCAATCCCAAGAATCATGGAAAATCCCTTGTATAGTTACAATCATATGTGTATATAATAGGAGCGTGAATCACCAAAGAAGTATAAAAGAAAAATATCTTTCTCTCATCTGTTTGAATTCATTTTCAAGAATCACATGTTTTAAGGACACAAATCAATTTAATAGATTAAGTTGAAGAAATTTCCTCTAACCCACTTTAAAGAAAATTATGTCCTTTAATTAGATTTCTTTACCTTTTTTTTGGTTGGAAATTAAACTGGCATGAAGCCAATCTGAACTGCCTAGTTCTATCCTTACTGTTTTTCTTAAGAATCAAACCTAAAGCCCAATCCATCCCACCTTGCAACACCCATCAATACACTCTATTGACATTAAACACAATGACAAATGTCAATCTTGCCAAGCAGCCTGATCTGGTTTTACTTGAAACCGAAGGCCATGCTAAGGGAGGTACTCTCAAATTCTTTTAACAGGATTCTCTCCGGTTGAAATCAACGGGAGAGGAACCAGTTCCCTTTTTTTGGTATATAACTGCTTAAACAAAAATGAAAATACAATTATACTCCTAAAAAAAAGGGACCAACTCCTCTCCAATTGATTTCAATTGGAGAGGATCACGTTCTCAAATTCTTAGCTAACCAAACTTGGTGCCTTATGGGCTAGTCCATAGTTAATGACTAAATACAACGTCATTAGTACTATAATATGGAGGCATCATCAATCAATAGTCAAACATAGTCACTAGGGGTATATAAGCGGTTGCAGTTAGTGGTTATTGGCTAGAATCGCTGATCGTAACTGCCTAAGGTGGTTATTGGATTTTAATAATTGCAACTGCTCTGCTTAGGTAGCTAGTGATTATTTTCTAACCGGCGGGTAGCGGTTATTCAAACCAATAACCAACGGTTTTATAACCCCTTTTTATTTATTTATTATTTTTTATATGGACTTTTGGGCTTTTTGAGGTTCTTTTGTGCCTCAATGTGCTTATTTTAAATAGTTATGGGTCAAAGTGTTCCAAAAGACAATGAATATGATGAAACCCTATCTTTAACAAGTATTTAAAACGACATCGTTTTGGTGTTTAACACTAAAACATCGTCGTTTTAATGTTATATTTTTAATATAAAATATATATTTATATTATTATATATAAGGGTAGATGGTTAATAACCACTTTTCCCTACTCCTAAAACTGCTAACCGCTCTGCTTTAGGCGATTAGCGATTTTTTATAACCGCCTACTAAAGATGTTATGCGGTTAATGGACCTGTAACAATTACAGACATAATTTTTTTACAAATTGGATTGTGAGAGTTTCTACATTTCATATTCTTAAAAAATGACATGTGTCTTTTAAGCATGTGAGAACCACATGCTTTCTTATTAATACTATTAAAAAAAAGTATTTGAGAAGCACATTCTATTAGAAAAAAAAAAAAAAAAAAAGTGTGTTTCTTACATGCTAAATGATACATATCACTTTTAAATGTTAGGTTGTTAAAAACTCCTACAACCCACTATGTAAGAAATTTCTATTACTTAATTTTTTTTTTTTTTTTTGGACATGATATTACTTAATTGATTGGTCAAAATAGGAGAGGAAATAAAAAAAGAAGAAATGAAGAAACTATCGATAGGCTTTGGATTCTGGATTGAGATTTCCTATAAAATGAGCCTCTCTATGACCACTTTCAAAGCTCTCCTTAGGATCACAAAATGCTTCCAAAGCCGAAACTGTCTTTCTCAGCTCCCTCACTTGCTAGACCGTCTCTACCAGCACTGTTGCCATGTCCATCTGTTGTTTATTGGAATTACACGACCATCCATGTACGTCCCCCACAAAATTAATATAAAAGAACATGGTTTGGCTTCATTGTTGAGATAAAAGACATCTTGCTTATTACATGTTTTGATGCTAATAGTAAAGAAACCAAGTTCATGAACTCACAAACGCTATATATTTTTATGGGTAAGTTTTTCTTTGATCAAGTTTGGAAGGATATTGCGAAGAGTGACGTATTTTACCATTGATTCCCATCCTATGCCTCTTCTCTGCCTCGCTATGTTGTTAGGCCTCAGCTTTTGATTTTAGCCATTTGGAGAATGAAATTTTATAGTTGATGGTATTGGCTGAGAAAACTCTTTGAGAGAAGCTATTTTGTATTGTACGTGCTTTTGACATCTTGTAACTTTGAAACTGTTGCATGATTTGTTCTAACTACATATATTAAATCAAGAAATGAGGCCACCTAATATAAGATAAGATGGCAAATCAAGGAAACAAAAAATGAGTAATGCTATATACACTCTCATTCTTTCACCAAATGGTGAATGGGAACTATTTAAAGGTGTATGAGAATAAGGGTGGGAGAGTGAGAGTACGTGTAATATTACTCAACCAAAAGTGATGGTGCACACTTTTGTTTGGGAAATTATACCTTAGGGCGTATTTTAGTAAGCTCATAATATAGTATGTTGAGACATCACTCAACCCAAAAACTTAAGTTTATGGGTTTGGGACCAACTACGCTATATTATTTACTCACACTAATGACATATTTCCAATGTAAAACTCAAACCTTTCTGTACTCACATATTTGTACTCAACAATTTAATCTTTTAGTATAAGTGATGATTTAATATGGTATTAGCGTTAGAAGTCATGAAGTCGAATCCTGACTCCACAATTTAACTCTCATTTAAATTGAATATTTCACATGTTAGGCCTTACACGTGAGGAGAGCAAGTGTTAAAATATTCATTAAATGACTAAATTTATCAATTCTTTTTAGTTTAAGCTTTTTGATAAGTGATAATTTAACATGTTATAAGAGCTAGAGGTCTTAAGTTTAAACACTCACTTTCAATTAAATATTTCTCGTATTGGGTTGATATTTGAGCCTACATGTGAGGGGGAATGTTAAAGTATTAATTAAATGTATAATTTATTATCAGTTTAAGCTTTTAGAATAAATAATGATTTAACACACACTAGCTAATCCCTGCTCAAATTCTAAAAAATTTGGGCAAAGAATTATGAGAGAGGGGAGTACAAGGCTCAAGGTGCCTTGCATCTTGGACCCAAGACCCTTCTCTTATTTCGTGCTCAAATTTTCTAAAATTCAAGCAGATTCTAAGGAAGTTTGTAGGAAAATTGTTATCAGGATCTAACGTAGAAGGATTTTGTCCTGTTAGGGTAGAAATTCAATGGAGGATCAAAGACAAAGAAAAACAGAAAAGCTTATTATGTCAGAATAATAGATCGTGTCATTTACATCAATGTTCTATTTCTACTTTCTACAACACAATTTTGTTAAGGCTTATAAGGCATTGTAAATAAATGCCTTATTCCATTTTCCTTATAGAAAAAATCCATGGCTTCATCCTCACTTCCCCTATCATTATTCAAGCTTTTTATGGATCTACCTAGTTTATTTTCTACCTCCAATTTGTATTCTTTAAATTTTCCAATAGCCTCGGACTTATGTCTAATTAGATAGATGTGTCCATATCTTGAATAGTTATCAGTAGTCATTTTCCCTTTAATAAATGATGCACATATATGAAAATTCCCATAATTAATTTTTGGTAATAAGAGCATTCCCAATGGAGAAGCCATATTTTTATGTAAAATGGCTTCTCAAAATTCATTTTTATCTAGTTTATCTAAGCCATTTTTAAATGTATCTACATCTAATTAGTTATATTTCTATCTATTCTATTAAAATATTATTAAAAGCAATAAAAGTTTTGGGAAAAAGAGAACATGCAGAGAAAAAGTAGGAAAAAATTTGGGAAAAAGAGAAAATAGGTAAGAGAAACAATGAAAAATAAAATAGCTCACTTGAAAAGTGCTGCTACATTTAGTTTTTTTTTTAGCTCTTCTAATTAAATATCTATTTTACATTTTCTTTTGGCTAATCCAATGTAGGGGGTTTTTTAAACATTTAAAGAACTATTTTAGATAAAAGTAACATTTAGCTCTTCCATTGGGAATGCTCTAACCCTTGTTCATTCGAATTAATTTATCCTTATTGATGTGACCTAATCTTAAATGCCAAAAGAAAGAACTATCAATCGACACATTCAAATAATCAAAAATAGATATTTTATTATCAACTTTGAGGAAGTACATATTGTCTATTTTTGTATCCTTTATTGATATATTCCCTTTGCTAATGTAGGCCTTCCCAGATTTAAATTTTATACCATATCATTTGTCATTTAATATAGGTACTGATATTAGATTTATACGGATACTTGGTATATACAATGTATTGTATAAAACAATAACAGACCCATTAACAAAAATCTTACATTTTCTCTCTCCTAAGACATCATTGTAAGTATTGTTGCCCATGTAAACTTTGTGTTATCCTATTGCTTTTTACCTTGAAATCTACAAAAATTCTTGGTTTGTTGTGATATGTGTGGTTGATGTCGAATCTATCCACCAGGAATTTGTAGCCGGTTCTGCCATCATTACTTTAGTGATTGTAATAGCAATTTCTCCCTGTTTCTTGCTGCCATTGTTCTTTGGACAATTTGCTTTAAAATGTCCTGTCTTTTCACATCTGTCTGTAGCATGATCTTTTGTTTTTGAAAGTGTCTTTTGGTTTACCCTTCCATCTTCTTTTAAGTTTCTTCGATTTTCCTTTGAATGCGGGCACATGTGATTTTTGTGCTGCTGTATATGCCATCATTAGGTTTGTAGTTGTCCCTTGTATTCTTCTTTGCTCATTCTCTCTTCTTCCAACACAAGTAACACTGGCAAGATGTCATTGAAATTTCTTTGCCATTCTGTGCCAAAGAAGTTACCACATGCTCCCATGATAGAGGAAGACTATTATGTATGGTTGTAACTTGCATTTTGTTTGACACTAGGTGACCTGCATTTACTAATTATTTTGCAACAAGTTCTATTTGGTTAACATAATCACCTACATAATCATTTTCATCCATACGAACATTGTTATATTTATTTAGTAACAATTGTATGTGTGTCTCAGACTAAGGTTCATACTTTTGATCTCGTGTTCTTCAAAAAGATGAATTATATTAAGGAAAAATTCACTTTACCCCTCTAAAGTTTCAGGGGTTTTTCAATTCGAAACCCAATGTTTAAAAATTGGCAATATACCCCCCTAATATTTCAAAAATTTTCAATTCAAATCCGTTACTAATTTTCGTCTAATTGGACAGAAGTCATCCCACGTGCGTTTCACGTGGGATTTTGATGCCCTCTATTCCAATTTTGCCCTTATTAAAACATATAAAATTACGTAATTACCCTCATTAAAACTTATGAAATTGAGGGTAATTACCTAATTTTATAGGTTTTAATTAGGGCAAAATTGGAATAGGGGATATCAAAATCCCACGTTCCATCCAATTAAAAGGAAATAAGTAGTGGAGGGTTTGAATTGAAATTTTTTGAAACATTAGGAGCGTACATTGCCAATTTTTAAACATTGGGGTTCGAATTGAAAAATTCCTGAAACTTCAGTGAGGTAAAGTGAATTTAACCCACTATATTATCTTTCATATTATGAAGAAGGGTAGCTCTTGTCATAAAGTCGTCTCCTAACCATTTTTCTTGTTTCTTGATGACCTCTTCGTCTCTTTGCCATCTAATTCTAGTTTTACAGAATTAAGAGTGTATAATATTTTCTCATGCGTCAATACATAAATTTTTTTTATGTTTTCACATTCTAAAATTGATGCCATTAAGGTTTTCAACCTTTGAGACATTTATATCGCTTTTTATAGCCATTTTAGAATGTGTATACATTAACATTAACTAATAAAGTTTAATAATTACAAACCTATACAAATGTGTTGTGTATCACACTTATTTCAACAAATAAAAATAAATACATGGTTCTAAATAAATACAAACCAAATAGTAAAATAAAAAAGGATAGTTGTGAAATCAATTGTTCATTTTGAAAATTGTTTTGAGAGAAACTTATAATTTTCTTCTCCTTCCAATTAGCTTTCCAGTGGTTTTGGAATCATTTGAATCAGGTTGAAACGAGGCAGAACGATCAAAAACAGTGAAATTACCTCAAATTGGCTAGTTCAGGTGATTCAAGTCGTTTAGGCAAACCGGATAGGGTTTGTCGAAACCGGGTTTCTAGACCTATAGTTTGGTGCACCACGTGGCTTGGCCTAGTGGTTGGGCTTGTTGGTGTGGATTTGTTTCCGGGACGGGTTGCGGTCCCAAGTTAGCTGCTGGATCCGAGGCTGATGAGGATTTCGACTTTGGATTCGGTTCTTCCACGGATTTGGGCCCCGGATCCGGGTCGGGTGGTGTGAAGGCGTGTGACTTGATCTTCTGGGCATAGGCTTGGGCTCTGAGGACTGATTTGTGGGCCATGTGTTTCCACTTCGGGCTGGTTCAACTTGGATTTCGGGTCGGATCTGAATTTGGTTTTGGGCTCACAACGGCGATGTCATGGGGTGTTTTACGTGCACCTTCAAGCATTCTTGGATCGGCTTCGTTTCGTGGGGAAACGGTGTTGTTCTTTTTGTATGGAACGACATCGTTTCCAGAAGGGCCTTGAGCCGCCTTCTGGAAAGGGCGTGAAACGGCTTCATTTCCAGAAGGCGATCTTGCACTTGCAATATAGGGGTGCAAGTGCGAGGTCGAACCCACAGTAAATTGTGTTTATGAAGAACAATTATGCCTAAACCAATTAAATCATAACCTAGTTCCAAAAGATTTATGATTTTTGAATAAAAAGAAAACATAAACTAAACCAAGTAAAATTAATCAAAAGATAAAGCACTAAGGTTTTGGAATCCATACCCACCGAATCATAGCAACATATTCTCATGTTCATCAATATATATCCGAAGTTCTCACAATAAAAATCTTATGTATGTTCTACTTTGCTTTAAAGATTAATTAAATCATTCAATGAATCCGTTCTTGGCACAAATCACAAAAGATATCTAGTTTAAATTAAATCATCAAATGTATCCATAAATCACAAAAAGATTTCTAATTTAAACCAAATCATTAAATGTATCCGTTGAATGAAACACAATGAATATCTAATGTTTTGATAAAAAAAAAAAAAAACAATCAATTAAATGAAACTATCTCAAATCATCAAATGTATCCATGGAACAAATCACAAGAAATACCCAAGAATCATCCCACTAATTGAATTGAAGTAGAACAATTGAAATATTAAAACTCATAAAATCGGATAATATCAACTTACATAAAAATATTGTTGTTCTTTATCAGTGAGGTTTTATCTTCAACCTTAGTTAAGAAATTAGCTACACATAACTATGGAAAATAAATCCTAAACATAAAGGAAAACACTAAACTAAATGGAGAACTACTCTGAAGTTTCGTACTAAGCAACCTCTGTAGCCTCCTCCTTTTTCTGAAGCTTTAGGTCCTATTTATAGGAAGCAAACAAACCCTAGAAGTCCTAAAAATCCCAGAAAAATTGTACTTCAATCTCATAGTCAAATTAGGAAGCAATCCTAATACAAATTGGAATAAGATTAGTCCAGATTTGAGTTCTTATATTGCAAGACGCTTTTGACATAGAAAAAGTCCAAATTAGGAAACTCCTATTTCATAATGATTTGTATTATTTTGAGTTAGCTTTCCAACGTCACTATTTTCACCTTAATCCGATACTTGAGCTGAAAGTTATAGTCAAAATACTAAGACGTGTGCATAATCTGAAATTCAATCCAATCTGATTTTGACTCCAATTAGAGAAATTTCGATTTAATCTTTTCATTGATTTGGTTAAACTTAACCACATCATCTAGGTCTTCTCAAAGTATGCTTTAAACCCAAAATCAATAGAATTCATTGCATTTTTCCTTCAGAACCTGGAAACACTAAAACAAATAATAATACTAAGGAATTAACACGCAAATTTAGGGGCTCAAATATGCAATATTTGGCACTTATTACAACACAAATCACATACTCGTTCTATAATTTAGTCTTTCGTTCAACTTGTTCAAACTCAATTTAATCTCAAAATCAAATGCTTAAGATCTAACAATGGTCCTGAATGTAAAATGATTTTTTTCTTCTTCTTCTACACATGGCACCATACATCAGCTTAGTTGTATAGAAACTTCATACCAAAATGGTATAGTTGAAAGAAAACATCTGCACTTGCTAAATGTTGCAAGATCCTTACAATTTCAATCAAATCTCCCTTTATCTTTTTTGGGGGATTGTATTCTCACAGCTGCTCATATCATCAAAAATAGAATTCCCACACCTCTTCTTTCAAATAAATCCTCACATGAGTTGTTGTTCTCCGTTACATGCACCTTCATACACACATCTAAAAGTTTTTAGATGTTTAGCTTATGTTTCAACTTTGTCTAGACATAGAACAAAGTTTGATTCAAGAGCCACTCCTCGTATCTTTATTGGCTACGCATATGGCATGAAGGGATATAAATTCTATAACCTTCATACTCAATCCATCATTATCTCTCGGCATGTTATATTCCATGAAACAATTTTTCTATATTCTTCTAACTTAGATCACTCATATCTAATAATTGTTTTCTTAAACATCTATCACCTACAATACATAATATAATACCTTCTTTAATTCCTATGCATGTTCCTGATGTATTAGATCACGATTCTGCTATAAATCATATGTCACCTAATTCTGTTTCACTTGATTTTAGTACACAACCATTTGATCCTAATCCACAGTCATCTTATGTTAATGCTCATGATATTCCATCTGATATTAACATCCATGATAATTCATCAAATTCTCTCACTTCTGCTTAACCATCTATTCCACCTCTTAGAAAATCAAATAAGATCAAACAAAAACCTAGCTATTTGAAGAATTTTCATTGCCAACTAGTTTCTTCTTCTCCACCTCTATCTACTCATATGTCTCCTAATTCTATTTCACCTGATATTAGTACACAGCCATCTGATCATAATCCAGAGTCATTTGATGTTAATGCTCATGATATTCCATCTGATATTAACATCCATGACATTTCATCAAATTCTCCCACTTCTGCTCAACCATTTGTTCCACCTCCTAGAAAATCAAATAGGATCAAACAAAAACCTAGCTATTTACAGAATTTTCATTGCCATTTGGTTTCTTCTCCTCCTCTATCTACTCACATGGCTACTGATTAAGGTATATCTTATCCATTGTCTTCATTTGTTTCATATGATAAGCTGTCTCCTTCTTACAAAAATTTATGTCTTTCCATATCATCTCAAATTGAGCCTAAATTTTATCATCAAGCTGTCAAAGATGCACACTGGCGTGAAGCCATGAAGGCTGAAATTCAAGCACTTGAAGAGAACAAAACATGGGTAATTACTGCGTTACCACCAAATAAGCATCCTATAGGGTGTAAATGGGTATACAAGGTGAAGCAAAAGTCTGATGGTAGTATTTAGAGGTACAAGGCTCGGTTGTAGCAAAAGGGTACATTCAATGTGAAAAGGTTTGGATTATCAGGAAAAATTTTCACCTGTAGCTAAAATGAGTACTGTTAGGTGTCTAGTAGCACTTGCAGCAGCTAAGGGTTGGATTTTACATCAATTGGATGTGAATAATGCATTTTTACATGGTGACGTTAATGAAGAAGTATATATGAACATGCCTCCTAGTTTTGGTACTAAGAGGGAGACAAAGGTTTGTAGATTAACAAATCTTTATATGGTTTGAAGCAGGGCTCAAGACAGTGGCTCTCTAAGTTTTCTACAACTTGAGTTGATCTTGATTTTATTCAATCTAAGGCAAATTACTCTTTGTTCACACAGATTAAAGGTTCTTCATATATTGCTTTACTAGTCTATGTAGATGATGTTGCCATAGCTAGCAATGATCCAAAAGCAGTGGCTTCTTTTATTACTCTTTTGAATGACATATTTCATTTGAAAGACTTAGGACCTTTGAAGTATTTTCTAGGCCTTGAGATTGCTAAGTTACCAGAGGGTATTTCTGTTTCTGAAAGAAAATATGCATTAGAAGTCTTGGAAGGTTCTGGTCTGTTGGCTTCCAAACCGGTTAAGTTTCCAATGGAACAGAATCTAAAGTTATCCAGGGATGGTGGTGTTCTCTTATCAGATTCTACATGTTATAGAAGATTGGTTGGAAGGCTACTTTACTTGACAATAACTCGGCCAGATATAGCATATGCAGTTCAAACACTAAGCCAGTTTATGGATAAACCAAGACAACCACATTTACATGCTACACATAGAGTTCTCAAATACATCAAGAACTCTCCTGCACAAGGTCTAATATTTTTTACAAAATCAGATTTACGTCTCAAGGCTTTTTCAGATTCAGATTAGGTAGGCTGCTTGGACACCAGGAGATCCATAACTGGATATTGTGTGTTTATTGGTGACTCAATCATTTTTGGAAACCCAAGAAGCAACAAACAATATCTAGATCATCGGCTGAAGCAGAATACTGGGCATTGGCATCCACTTGTTATGAGTTAATGTGGTCGTTCTCATTGCTCTCATCAATTGGTTAGTTTCTTTATTTGGTTATGCTCTGTTATTTTGATCTTATTGTAGCTGAGTATATAAGTTGATTTCTTCCATTATTGTAAGCTGAAGTTGATTAATCAGAGAATACATTTTCATTCGATTCATATTTTCCCCTTGTTTGCTTTGCATTCTTTATATATTGTAAAGCTTGACATAGGTGATGACATCTCTGTCAAACTTGCAGTCCAAGATCTGATTCCCAATTTTTAGATCTCCAGCGAGTGCAAGTAAAATAGAAAGAAATAGCTTGAGCGGGAAAAAAAGTGAGGGACTTAGAGTTTGAGAAATGAGAAATTGTAATTAAGAATTGTATTATTGATTGTTTTAGTAAATTTGATTACAATTCAAGTTCTATTATAGTGGTACAATCAAACCAAGAAATATGAATAGCTAAACAATTTCATTCCACCTTCAACCATTCTTTAAAATAACTATACATTTTTTGAATGGAATACTCATTCAGTGCACCAAACGTTATTGCCTTATGTTATTTTTGTTTTAATTTTATTTAATTAGCCTTATAATGTTTAGAAGTGTTAAGTGTTTCCTTATGTTATGCTACGGTAGAAATAAGTTAATCAGACATCAGAGAACCTAATCCAATATTGATTTAATATTGCAAAATTTATTTATTTAATTACAATCTAGCTAGTCAGAACATGGAAAGGAGAAGAAGGATAGACCTAGAAAAGGAGAAGTTCAACAATCTGTCATGGCATTTGGCAAACGAAAACAAATCTTGATTAATTCTTTCAATTGAAGCTTTGTTTCTGGCTTTGGCTGGAAGTTGGCAGGTGATGAATCTTTTCATTTCTAACTCTTGTTGTTAATGTGTCATTAATTTAAGTGTATGCCTTAGACATTAATGTGTCATTAATTTAAGTTCCCCATGGAGGAAGAGGAAGAAGAGGAGGGACATGAGTTCTTCACACGTCATCACAATTATTTGCAACCTAAGTAGGATGAACTAGCTAGGGACATGACTTCTTCACACGTTAACTACAATTATTTTGCAACCTAATACCAAACTCATTAATAACAATGAACTGAACAACAAATTTGACAAGCAAATCGCAATAGAGAGAGAAAAAAAAAATCTTTAAAACGGAGCGGTAGATCGGCGCAAAAGGCGTGGTTCTCGGCTGCTTTAGGGGTCAGCAAATGAGCGGTAGATCGGCGCAAAAGGAACGGCTTTCAGCTGCTTTAAGGGTCAGGAAAGAAGCTGCTGTTAGGGCTCACCGAAGAAGAAGCAGCAAATAGAGATAAGTTCTGCTGATGCACTGGCGTGAAGACCAAAGGTTCATGCCAAAACTTGTATGACAAATTTTGTGCAGAAAAAGGGTAACAAAGATGAGTGCTTAATTACCTTGTTTGCAAGATAATTGTTGCAACACACGCACACTACTTAATTTGCACTATTCCTTTGTCAACTCCAAAGTCCATTCTATTAGGAAAAATTCAATATTCCTCTTAAAAAAGTCTTGTTCCGAACCCTAGTGGAAAATTGTTATTGAATCTTCCTTTTTCAGTTTCTTGAATTTCTAACTGGCGGGTTCTATCACCATAAAAATAAAATTACACATATATATTCTAAAATATATACTGAGTTATTTAACTTAATTATATATTTATTTTGATTCTTTTTGCTACGTTTATTATTCACTAATATATGGAGTTCTCTATTCACATAAATAAAATTCTCAATTAAGTTTCATTGATGGATAATATATATCTTAATCATTTTGCTGTCTCTTTTCTTTTCTTTCTTATACTCTGTACTTCGAATTTAGCTAAAGGGTTGTTCACAAATATTATATCAAATCATTTCTTATACTCAAAGCTAGCAACACGTATTGGATTCATTAATTTATACATGCTTTCCCATTCTTATGATGCAAGGTAGATTTGACTTGTTCATAAAAATTATAAAGAAATTAATAAAATCACTATGTACCATAATTCTTTATTATTATTATTTTTTGATCGTCTTTATTATTATTTAAGTGATCGCGCGTAAGTCTTTCAAAATGCAGAAAAGCACCCATAAAACTCATATTCTTTAATTGAGGCCCACGCTAGTAGTAGTTGAATCCCATTCGAAATTAGTTAACTCTAGTCTTCTAGATCTAGAGCATGACCGCTGCGGAAGTAATCGATAAAAAATAAATAAATAAAATTCAATATTATGTGAGCCTTCAATTAATCTTTTCATACTTTTCAGAAAAAAAGAAAGAAAGAAAAAAGTGTCCTCATATATGATTTTGTTGTGGGTGTACTCACAAGCTTTTATGCTAAAAGTAATGTTCAAATATGTATATTAATGCAGTCTTAGTAAAAACTCTCAAATTATTAATGTCTTAAACAAGTAGTATCATAGCCACGGTTGATTTGATGAAATGGTGTTTAGATGAGTCTAGTTTGAAGTTGCGTTCTGTGGCCCTCTTGTGCAACTCTTCATGATGTGAGACTCTCTTAAAAATGTTAAGTCCAACATTGAGAAAGTATAAGAAAAAAAGTGGTTAATATAACTAAAGTAAACCCAAGCTCATTAGCTTAAGTGTTAGGATTAAAGTGGTATTCAAATATATATATTAATGTACTCTTAGTAAACACTCTCAAACTCTTGATTTCCCCAAGATTTAAACTTATGACTTTTGGTTCTAATACCATTATACCATGTTAAATTATTGCTTATTTTAAAATTTGAAGCTAATAATAAATACGTTTAACCATTTAGGGCTTTTTAGAGGAGAGCGGAATAAAATAGTTATTTATATTCTTTAGTAATAATACACATAGTCTAACTAAAATTGAATCAAAATGACTAAAAACCTCATATTATTATTTTCTTTTTCAATTCATATTAAAAAAAATAAAGTGGGTGGACGACCACCCATGGGCCGGGGGTCTGAAACAAATCTAGAGTGGTCCCTCGAGGTGTCCGAGGGTGGTGCGGCCACCCACTTTATCTTCTATTATTATTATTTTTTAAAATTTAAAATAGAATAAAATGGGTATTTTTGAAAAATATATTTCATTCTTTAAGGAATAACTATTCGTCTGTGTAAAAGATTAGTCATTTCCACAAGAATGGCTATTCCTAAAAATAGACCCTTATCAAACAAAAAAAATACTAATTCATAAGAATAGCTATTCCACAAGCCAAACGAGCCTTATTCAATACTTTAACAAATAACAACACAATTTATTAATGTTAAACAGTATATATATATATATATATGCGTCCTTTCTTATTTGGTGTTCATTATAAAATAAATATTTCTGCACTATGTATGGGGGCCGTTTGGCCACATTTTATTGACTAAGAAATATTGAGGTCAGTAAGCAAAAGTCGACTTGCTTTCCAAGCTTTGTAAATTGCCAAGAAACTGCGGCATTTTCTAGAAAACTCTCCACCCACAAGAGAACAAATATAACAAAGAAAGGGTTTGAACTTTAAGCTGCAAAACAAAGAGGAATCATAGAAAATTCTTACGTTCCTGCAGCCTCCTTATTTAATGTCTATTATATTTGTCAATATTATACAGATAAACTGACGTAGAAAGAAGTAGATTCAAGCCACAGATCCCATCTTTTAAATAGCTTGTTTCTCCCGTGAAAGACTTAAAGGCAAAGATTCTCAAGTGAATTTTCTGCAAAAGTGAATATGAAGGAACAATATGCGGATCATCAGTTTATTGATAGTCCCTTGATGAGCTCATATGGCACAAGTACTCCAGCCAGACACTCTTCTCTTTCTGAGACTGCCAGCTGCCTTCATAGTCCACCTTCCTCATATGACTCCCCCTCCTTCAAAAACAGTAAGCAATCACCTCTCTCTCTCTCTCTCTCTAATCAATCTATCTATTTGTTGATCTCTTACTAGTTTTGGAAAGTGCAGATAAATGGGATTCAGAGATGGGAAACAAGAAAAAGCTTGGGAGGAAAAGCAGCAGTTTTGTATACAGGATTCGGGAGCATGGTAAGGATCTATCTACTTGATTTGAGATGAAAAATGCTAAGTGTTGATTGAATGATTAAATTTATCTATTCCTATCAATTTAAACTTTTGGGATAAGTGATAATTTAACATGGTATTAGAGTCAAATGTCTTAGAATCGAACCCTGACTCTATTAGTTCACTTAATTTAAATTAATATTTCATTGGGCCTCATCTATTAACCGAGAGTATAACCCCACGCGTAAGGAGAAATATTAGTGTTGATTAAATGATTAAATTTATCACTTCTTTAATCTTACCGAAAAAGTGGTGATTTAACAGAAGACATGTTTTTGTTTTGGATGAGTGATATATGTTTGTTTTGGTTTGGAATTGTAGTGAAACTGGGGCCAAAGTTGTCTGAAACTGTGAAGGGAAAGCTGAGTTTGGGGGCAAGAGTTGTTCGAGAAGGAGGGAGGGAGAATATATTCAGGCAGGTGTTTGGAATGAGCCAAGGAGAGCAGATGTTGAAAGCCTCGCAATGCTACTTATCAACAACAGCCGGCCCTATTGCAGGGCTCCTCTTTGTTTCCACTGAGAAGGTTGCCTTCTGCAGTGAAAGATCCATCACCATTTCTTCCCCTGACGGCCACTTCATTACTACACCTTACAAGGTACCTAATTCTAAACGCCTAATATGTTAAAATATAAATTTAATTTTTATTAAATTAAGCTGTGATTTAAACATTTTTTTTTTTTTTGGGTACACAAAGAGGAAAAATGAGAATTACAAAGAAATAAGTCGTGATTTAACTTACTATCAAAGTAATGATCTTGAATTCAAATTATGTTTATGTTATTTTAATTAGGGTTAACTTATATAAAAGCTTCCTGAACTTTTACACGTTTTGAGAAGATCCCTAAAATTTAAAGACTCTTAATTTCAGTTCTCGAAGTTCTAATTTAAAAATCTACCCCTTGGTTAAGATTTGGCATTAAATCCTAACGGATCTTATGAAAAATACTAAACTACGTACCCTAACCTTTTTTTTTTTTGCTTTTAATGTGAAATTAAGGATAAATTTAATATTTTATAAACATTTCAGGAGTATAAAGGCTATTTCATCTATTTTAACGTATGTTTAATGCCAAACTCTAAGGGCTAGAGTAAATTACATCAAATTAAAGGTTTAAAAGGGTAAAATGGAGAATTTTTGAACTTTAAAAAGTCTTTTCCAAACGCGTGATAGCTCATGAAACTTTTAATGATTTTTTTTTTTTATTAAGAAAGAATTTGAACCATAAACTAAGAAAATAATATATATATATAGGAATATTCAGTTTTCACCTAGGAATATTAGGTCCACCGGCTTAACAGATAGGATCCTAACAGGTGGAATGTGCGTGTACACGCTTTTCTTAGTCCACGCGGAATTCCAAGCGTGAATGGATGATGGAGGAAGACAGACTTTTTGTTCCCGTTTAGAAAAATAAAGGATAAGGATGTGGGACATGCATGTCTTGACCAGCAGTGTGAATGCATATATATATACAAATACAGTTGATTTTTCAACTGTCTCATGTGGCAACCAAATATAAAAATGGTCACGTGGCTCTAGAAATGGCTCGAATAGGTGCCCAAATAGCTCGTTTCAATTCTAGTTTAAGAAAGTATGGTTGTTGGATTCGAGTTGTGTCAAGATATAAATTATTAAGACTAAATAAGTTAACTTTAATTTTAACTTATCTAATTAAATGAGTTAAATTTTAATTTAATATGTTAATTTCGTGTTTGATTTATGGGTTGTGTTAAAAATTATGAGCCTTAGGGTTACATGTCATGTTGAGATTGTGTTAAGGCAATGGTAATGAAAAACTATATAAATCAATCATAATCCAACCTATTTAATTAAACCAATTAAATCTTTAGATTTTAATCTTCTAAGTTCGTGTTGGGTTTGTATCACGTCCACATTCTCTTGGATATCTAAATTTCCTGACAGAAATGCCTTTGATAAAAAAAAAATTAAAATTAAAAATCATGGTGGCTTTGCCGTGGGTCACCCGTCACAACACCCTCGCCATTTATTATTGTTTTTTTCTTTTTGAATTTATATAAATATTTTTGTCTGTTTTAAAGGCTAGAGACATTGTTTCAATTCATAGTTTAAATGAAACATTGTAAATTGCCTAGCTTGCAGGGTAATCTACCTTAAATTCTGAGTTGGTCTTAATTTTAATGTTTTCATATTCTAGACTGTACAGTGTAATCTACCTATCGACGTCCAGCAACTATAGGTAACCGTTAAATTAAACATTAAAACACTACTACTTCCGACAAAATTTTCAACTTTTTCTTTTATCAATCGAAAGAGTTTTGAAGTTCTCGCAGAAAAAGACAATTTAAATGGGAGAAAATATGGCTGCATAATGTGATAGAATCATGTATGAGCGTGCTCATGACGAACAATTCCCCTTTTTTTTATTCACTAATGGTTTTGTGACTATTTCAAATTTATCGTCCTTCAAGAGTATTGTTAATTTATGCCTGGCTTGTTTTATTATTTAGTCATTCAATTGTTTGCAATGAACATTGTATATTATAAGAAAATTCTATCAGAAATAATTGTTTTAATATTTCTACTGATCCCACAAAGTTATATTTAATATGCATGGCAGGTTCTGATACCAGTAAGGAAGATTCAAAGAGCCAACCAAAGTGCGAATGTGAACAACCCTGCCCAGAAGTACATAGAAATAGTTACTGAGGATAATTTTGAATTTTGGTTTATGGGATTCTTACGCTATGAGAGAGCTCTCTGCAATCTTCAAAAGGCCATTTCTATGGCCAACCAAATATAACTATATATAGATATATAAGTGAAGGAGATCTAGAAAATTCCCCAGGAAAAGCTTGTATAATTTTGTTAGATTATATGATTCATAGCTGGGAGGGTACTTGGCCCTTGATGTGTAGGCCTTTGTTGTGTTAGGAAATGAAAGTTTAGGGTAAAATAGCACTTAAATTACAATATACTCTGAGCTAGGCCCCTCATTTTTTTTTACCACTTCAGCTAAGCCCAGACTGAGCTTGCTTCATGTCCATGTCAAAGAGTATATAGTCATTTGGGACTGAGCAGTTTCTTGGTTAATTTCTGAATGTTGTGAGAGCCAGTATCTTCAAACACATGTCCTGAGGGACCCTGAGAAGGTGCATTGCCTTCTCGAGGGGAGTTGCTAGACTTTGGCGACATTGTGAGGTTGACTTATTGGAACTTGACTCCCTAGCAAAGTTGCCAGACAATTTTGAGGTAATTTTTGGAATGAAGAAATCTTACACACATTTATAAGTGCATATACTATCTGCGGTGATAATAAAAATTACTTTTTGATTTTAGATAAATAATTATTAGATTTTGTATTCAATAGTGATTTTCATTGTCACGTCAGAGAATGTGTACTTGTAAGGGTAAAAGTGAGAGTATGTGTAACATTTCTTTTTTGGAATGATGTCTAGATGTCGGGTGGACAAGTAGAGACTTGGTCCCAAGTTTATTATAAGTTAAAGGGAGTCAAGCCCAAAACTCAAGTCAACCGAGTAGATTGATAGTTAACTATAGAACACTAGAGGCTTTCAATTAAATCAATCAATCACAAAAGCTTGCACAGTCAATGGCAATTTATTAGTGAGGTCAGATGCTAGCGAAAATTTTAATGACAATAATAATGTGGTTCAACAAGAGTTTTAATGGCAAGGAAGGACAATTGCATAAACACAATGGCATATGTCATCAAATATTACACCATCTAAAAAATGTTCACAACAACTCACAAGAAAAAAAAATTATTCACAACAAGTACATCCAAAATGAGGACAGTAGGGAATGGGTAAGAGAGAGAAGATGTGACCCGGTGATTACACAGTAAGATAGCTTTTCCATACTTTAGTAGTAGTATGACTTACTTCCTGCAAGGACATGGGTAGATCTCACACCTCCCCAACGCTTTCCTTTTGGAAGGGTGATTTATCTCCATCTTTCTCTAGTAGGAGTAAATATTTCAAGAACTGTTTTTGGTTGCTCGACCAAAACAGTGTTGTATTTCCCTTTATATAGTGCAATACAAAGGACCATCTAAATGGCAAGTTTATAACTACAATGGTAAGCTTACAACTGGTACAAGATAAAAAGAAAGTAAATCAAATTAATACAGCTATTGTGAGATATATATAGCTGCATACATTCACGTAAGGAATATAAATATTGTCACTAGTTGTCAAGATGATATGGTGAATCCTCCTCTGTCTCAATGTGATTGTCGAAGGAAGGTGCTTGATGTGTGGGTGATTTGATTTGATATTGTATGCTCTTATTCCTGCCTTGTTGATTGACCGAGATACCAGTGCTCATTTTCTGATTTCCAGAGATACCTTTAACACCCCCCAGCAAACTGATGGGGGGACGACCGGCAATTTGTCACATAAGAAACAGAAGCGATCAACAGTTTGTCCCTTTGTAAAAATATCAGCGACCTGATCCAAGGTAGAGATATAGCGAAGTTGAATGTCACGGTTGGTAACCTTTTCATGGATAGAGGCGAGGGCAAGGGCACCAAAATTATCACACCAAAGGACAGGAGGAGAGTGGAGAGAAATCCTCAATTCTTTGAGAAGCATGCGAAGCCAGAACATTTTAGCAGTGGCATTGGCCATGCAGCGATACTCGGCTTCGTTACTTGAGCGGGACACCACAGGTTGTTTCTTGGCAGACCAAGAGATTAAATTGGAGCCCAAGGAAATGCTAAAATCAGTGGTGGAGCGGCGGTCATCAGGGTTGCCAGCCCCATCCGAGTCACAAAAGGCATTGAGAGCAAGTGCGCCTTTGCGACAGTGAAGGCCAAAATCGACAGTGCCTTTCAAGTAGCGCAACACACGTTTGGTTGCTGTCCAATGCACATAAGTGGGAGTATGCATGTGCTGAGATAGCTGATTTACAAGTATGCAAGGTCTGGGCGTGTGAGAGTGACATATTGAAGAGCACCCACAACTTGTTGAAATTCAGTGGGATTGGCCAGTGCATCACCATCAAATTTAGACATTTTAGAACCAGTAGTACAAGGGGCACAATAAGGCTTGGATTCTGTCATTTGTGTGAGAGTGAGCAGATCAAGAGCATATTTGGACTGGCGAAGGTGAAGTCCAGTGGCGTCTCGGATAGCTTGAATGCCAAGAAAATAGCCAAAAGGCCCAAGGTCCTTCATTGCGAAATCGGACTACAAGTTGTCAATAAGGCGTTGCATGGTGTCTGGATGATTTCCTGTGAGGATAATATCATCCACATAAACAAGAAGAAAAATATGGACACTGTCAGTGTGATAAACAAATAAGGAATGGTCCACTTGAGAGCCACAAAACCCAATTTCCAGTAATGCATGAGAAAGTCGAGTGAACCAAGCTCTAGGAGCCTGTTTTAGGCCATAGAAAGATTTGTGTAATCGATAGACGTAGGTAGGGTTAGAGGGATCCACAAACCCTTGAGGTTGCTCCATGTACACTTCTTCGTCTAACACACCATGATAGAAGGCGTTAGAAACATCCAGTTGCTTTATTTGCCAATTGAATTGCATGGCCAATGCCAATATTAATCGAATGGTTGTAGATTTGATAACGAGATTGAGTGTTTCATGATATTCAACCCCACTCACCTGATCAAATCCCTTAGCAACATGACGAGCCTTAAACCTGCCAATACTGCCGTCAGGCTTTTGTTTCAGCTTAAATACCCATTTGTTCCTTACCACATTTTAGTGCAGAGGCCTGGGGCATAGAGACCAAGTTTTGTTTGTGAACGAAGCATTGAATTCAATGAAGCAACCAATTTGGGTGTAGTTGCTGCTTGGCAGCATGTAGAGGGCTCAAGAGGGACAGCAAGGGTGTGATAGGCGAGAAGAGGATGTTTGACAGCTCGGAAGAGTTTAAAATCAGAAAATGATTTTGGTTTTAGATTACCTGTCTGGGAATGTGTCACAATGTGATGGGTAGGAGCAGTATGTGCAACGGTAACTGATGATGTGCGGATACACGATGGGCTGTCAAGAGAAGAAGAGGGACACATAAGGTTGGGTAGAGGCAAGGATGTAACCTCCACGGCTGAAGTTGGATGTGATGGGGTAGTGGGTAAAACAGATGTTTCTTGGGGCATGGGTTCTGTAGCTTAGTTGGTGACAACATGTGAGTTGAGAGGCAAAGTAGGAGAGCTGTCATGCAGACTAGGGGCGTGGCTTTGATGCAAAAAGGCTGAATGAAGATGTGTTGGCTCACTAGAGGAAGCTTGCGTGTTGAGGGGCATTGGTACTGCAGCTAGAGGAGGGGTAACGTGTGAGTTGGAAGGTAGCATAGGTGAGCTGTCCTGCAAAATAGAGGAGTAGGTTTGCTGCAAAATGGTAGCAGCTCAAGGGGTTATAGCTGTAGGTGGGTTTGCCTGCAAGGTAGGGATCTGCATTGTAGGTGATGGAAAAGGGGTTCTTGACAAATCAGCAGAGGGGTAAGTGGAAACAGGCTAGGTGGGGTATGCATAAAATTTGAAGGAAGAGACATGATGAGATTACCTGTTGAAACTGTGACTGCAGGATCCTTGTGAGAGAGCCATACCCTTAGCTGGAAATTGGGATTCATCAAAGACTACACTGCAGGAGATGTACATTTTTTTAGATTGAGGATCAAGACAACAGTACCCACGCTGGTTAGCACCATAGCCTAAAAAAATGCAAGGTTTGCTTCTGAATGACAACTTATGATGTGCATAAGGACGAAGGAGTGGATAACATAAACACCCAAAGGCTCTCAAGAAGGTATAATCAGGATGTTTCTTAAAAAGCTTAGAGAACGGTGTTTCATTTTGAATAGCAGTAGATGGTAGTCGATTAATGAGGAAGTTGGAAGTCAGAAAGGAACCAACCCAGTATTTAAGGGGTAGACCAGATTGAGCCAATAAAGTAAGGCCCGTCTCCATAATATGTCTATGTTTCCTCCCAGCAATACCATTTTGCTGAGAGGTATATGGGTTAGTCTATGAAAGATTCTATAACGGCTGAGAAAATCCTAGAATTGAAGAGAGCAATATTCTCCACGATTGTCAGATTGAAAATATTTTATTTTAGCAGAGAATAGATTTTCAGTAAGCAATTTGAATTTGACAAAACATTGAAACAAATCACTTTTATTCATAATGAGATACAACTAGGTGAATCAGTTGTAGTCATCAATAAACAATATGTAAAATTTGAAACCACTAAGTGATGGAACAGAAGATATCCAAACATCTGAGTGAATTATTTCTAGCGGACCAGTGGAAACTCGATTGGACTCAAAAAATGGCAATTGTTTGGATTTTCCAAGTTGACACGACTTATATACTCTTCATTTATTAAAAGACCCAAGAGGAGAATTTTCTGGTGACGGAGGAGATGCTGGAAAATAAGTGCTGATGGGTGTCCTAGCCTTTGATGCCAAACCATGTCGGTAGTTTTAACACCAAGAAGAGCAGAAAACCCCTTCAGTTTATTCATGAATTTTCAGTGTAGAGGAATAGGGCATAGCCCATTCTCACACGGCCCCTGAAGTAACACAACTCCTGTCAAGTTTTCCTTCACAGTGAAATCAGAGTCAGTCAAAGCAAACCAACAGTAATTATCCTTACAAAATTTATTTATGGAGAGTAAATAGGCAGATGCAGATGGACAATGTAATATGTCTTTGAGAATAAGAGATGTGGGGTTAGATGCATGTGTTTGAACAATTGAGGAACCAATGCCATGTATATCCAAACTTGAACCATTGTCTACAACCAAAGTATTTGCTACTGCAAATGGTTGAGCATCAGTGATGTTGGAGAAATCAGTTGTCACGTGAGTGTTGGCTCTAAAGTTAGCCAACCAGCCTTGAGTTTCAAAATCGCCATTGGTGTTGGCAACCATTGCTGCTAGTTGTGATGGGGATGCCTCCCTTGATAGGCATAGTCCATTCTATAGGAGCAGTCTAAAGCCCTGTGACTGCTTTTCCCACAGATTTGGCATGGGGACAGTGGGGTTGGAGGAGCACTGAGTGGGGAATTCCCATGGTGTGGTGTTGGTTGGAGATTTGGTGGGGAAGTGTGATTACGTGGAGAAAAATGGGAAGGACGTGATTGGCTATATTGGTTTTGTCTTGAGGAAAATTTTGGTTTCCTAAAGTGGGCAGAATGGTGAGGATGGGTTTGTTGGCATATAAGGCAAAAGGACTAGCTTCAGGTGTGAGAGTGTGCCGTTGATTTTGAAGTAATATTTCATGACTTAACAATTCAGACTGAAAGTCTGGAAAGGTCATTGCACTGTCACGCAAGGTGAAGGAAGTGACAAATGAATTGAACATGGGATTTATTCCACTAATGATGAATGAGATAAGATCATCATCTTCAATAGGCTTACCTACTACAGATAACTCGTCAACCCATTGTTTGGCTTGGTTCAAATATTCAGTGCACAACTTACTTCCCTGCTGCAAGCTTTGTAACTGACGCTTGAGGTGAGAGATGCGTGATCTGGATTGGGCAACAAACCTAGTTGCAAGAGCATTCCAGGCTAAGCAGGATGTGTTTAAACCATACATCGACGCCACTAAGGATGGAGCAAGAGAGCAAATAATGAGACTTAGCAATTGCCGGTCTTTCCTCCACCATGCAACATAGGCGGGATTCAGAGTTTGGGCATCACCTGTGGAGTTGGTGATGTATTTGGGAAGGGAGGGGGATCAGTCCCGTCAATTAATCCTTGGAGATCATAGCCACAAAGAATGGGCTGAAATTGAGCTATGCATCCTAGGTAGTTAGATCCTTCCAGTTTGATACCACCCAATTGTGTAATGTTATGAAGTGCAAAAATGTGGGGGATGATTTCAGTTACTAGGTTGGAGGTTTGGGAAGGTGCGGTATTAGAACTAGAATCGGCCATAGATGAGCGTTGGCTTGTAAGAGGCTTTGATACCATGTATTGTTGTGACAAATGCAAATCCAAGATCACCAAAGAAGTAGAAAAGTGCAGAATAGAAAAATTAACATAACCACACAAGACACCAAGATTTAAGTGGTTCAGCTTAATAAGCCTACATCCACTGGCGGAGACGATCCAGGAGAAATTCACTAACAAAAGAGTGGAGTACAAAGATTAGTACAAACAAAACCACTTAAACCCAAAAACCCCATTACACCCCAATCTCACTCAAAAGAGAATTAGATACAAAAGAGAAAATATTCTCTAAAATTCTCTAAGTATTTCAGCACTCCAAAAGTGAGATCAAAATGAAGAAAAAATTGTGTATCTCTTATTCTCTTTGCAACACAAGTCTCTCTCTCTCGGCAACTCTCTCTTTTCTTCTTTCTCTCTTTTTCTTGCTAAAGTTGCTGCCTCTCTATGCTTGATGACCGAATGGCTTCAATAATAAAACAACAATGCCTTTTCACAAAGCTTCTAGAAGAAGCTCAATGAATGGAGAAGCCAAAATGGACGTGTGAGAGAGAAAACATAAGTCAAAAGTATGGGATGCCATACTACTGTGGGGCCCACAGTAAGACTTGTGAAAACAAGTCACCAATTCTGACAAATCTCCACCTTGACTTGAATTTCATCAAGTCTTCAACTCAAATCTCCTCAAGACGTCTCCTCGAACACCCCTAAGGGTAATTACAAATGACAAACACCAATCAAGCCCAAGCAATGCTTGAACTTGAGGATCGGAAGTGGCTTAGTCAACATGTCTGTTGGATTTTCCATCGTTGCAATTTTCTTCACTATGATCTCACCTTGTGTCACGACCTCCTTAAGAAAATGATATTTGACATCAATGTGTTTGGTCCTCTCATGGTACATTTGATTTTTGGTCAAATGTATTGCGCTCTGGCTATCAAAAAATACAACGGTCTCATCCTGCTGCAAACCCAGATCACTGGCCAAACCTCTGAGCCAAATTGCTTCTTTCACTGCCTCTGCTGCTGCCATATACTCTGCTTCCATAGTGGACAAAGCAACCGTTGACTGTAAAGTCGCTTTCCAACTAATGGCACACCCCGAGAGAGTGAAAACAAAACCTGTTAGAGATCTTCTTTTATCCAAATCACCAACATAATCTGAATCAACATAACCAGTGACACTAGAACTGATACCACTGCCTCTATCATAGACTAAACCAACATCTGTAGTGCCCCGTAAATAACGGAGTATCCATTTCACTGCCTGGCAGTGAACCTTGCCCGGATTCACCATGTAGCGACTAACAACACTAACTGCTTGTGAAATATCTAGACGAGTGCACACCATAGCATACATGATGCTCCCAACTGCACTGGAGTAAGGAACACGCGACATGAACTACTCCTCTTCCTCACTCTGTGGCGCTGACGCTGCTGCGGAAAGTCTAAAATGAGCTGCAAGTGGAGTATTCACTGGTTTAGAATTATGCATACCAAAGCGTTCAAGTACTTTCTCAATGTACTTTTTCTGTGACAAGTACAACTTTCCCGCTTTTCTATCCTTGTGAATCTCCATACCAAGGATTTTCTTCGCAGTACCCAAATCCTTCATTTCAAACTCATCACTCACCATAGATTTCAATCTCTTAATCTTCAACATGCTTTTAGCAGCAATAAGCATGTCATCCACATAGAGTAACAAATAAACAAAAGAACCATATGACAATTGCCTGTAATACACACAGCTATCATAGCTACTTCTTGTGTAACCATGTCCGATCATAAAGCTGTCAAAGCACTTGAACCACTTTCTTGGAGATTGTTTTAAACCATACAATGACCTCCTCAGCTGACAAACATGATCCTCTTTACCTTCAGCAATGAACCCTTCTGGCTGATGCATGTAAATGGTTTCCTCAAGCTCACCATGCAAAAATGCAGTTTTCACATCAAGTTGCTCAAGTTCCAAATCATTTAGAGCAACCATGGCAAGCAAAGCACGAATAGAACTATGTCTCACAACAGGAGAGAAAACTTTATTGAAGTCCATACCTTCTTTCTGACTATAGCCCTTTGCTACCAAACGTGCCTTGAACCTTGCATCTTCAACACCTGGGATTCCTTCCTTTTTCTTGAAGATCCATTTGCAACCAACAGTTTTAGCGCATTTAGGCAATTTCACCAATCCCCATGTTTGGCTCTTATGAAGAGACTCAATCTCCTCATTCATGGCAAAAACCCATTGAGCAGACTCACTACTTGTGACAGCTTCTGAGTAGGTGGATGGATCCTGGACTGCAGTGTCCTCTGCCTCAGTAAGTGCATATGCTACCAAATCTGCATAGCCATATCTCTAAGGTGGCCTAATCTACCTCCTTTGTCTACCAATTGCAATACTGGTCTCTTGCTCTTCTTGTGGATCATCATCATCAGAACTGGAATCATGAACATCTGTAACAGGCTGATCTTGAGTGTTATCTCGCACCCTCTGTGAAGCCTCCACCTGAAGCTCCACCTCCTTGCTAGAACCTTGCTCCTTTCCTACAGAAACAATAGACTCCTTTCTCGGGTGAAGCATGACAGATTCATCAAATACAACATCTCTACTGACTATAAACTTAGGTGATTTAGGATCAGAACACCACAATCTATATCCCTTCACCCCATCCGCATAGCCTAGAAATATACATTTCTTTGACCTAGGCTCAAGCTTACCATCATTCACATGACAATAAGCAGGACAACCAAAAGTTTTTAAAAATGAATAATCAGCAGGAGTACCAGACCATACCTCATAAGGAGTTTTACAATCAATGACTGTTGATGGAGAACGGTTGACCAAATAGCAAGCAATATTGACTGCCTCAGCCCAAAAATCTCTAGACAACTGGGCATTTGAAAGTAAGCAATGCACTCTCTCCAAGAGAGTCTTGTTCATCTGCTCAGCAACCCCATTTTGCTGTGGAGTATGACTAACTGTGAGATGTCTAGCGATGCCTTCATCTTTGCAGAATTTATTAAATTCACCACCACAAAATTCCATGCCATTGTCTATTCTGAGTCGCTTGATTTTCATCCCAGTGTAATTCTCAATTAATGTCTTCTATTGCTTGAAAGTGACAAACACATCACTTTTCTTCTTCAAAAAATATACCCAGACTTTTCTGGAATAATCATCAATAAATGTAACAAAGTATCGAGCACCACCCTTTGATGGAACCTGAGAGGGACCCCATAGATCTGCATGGATATAATCCAATGTACCACTTGTTCTGTGGATGCCTGTACTGAACTTGACTCTGCACTGTTTCCCGAACACACAATGCTCACAAAAGTCAAGAGATCCTGTTTTCTGGTCACAAAGCAAACCCCGTTTGCTCAAGATTGTCATACCCCTCTCACTCATATGACCCAACCGCATATGTCATAACCGAGTAGTGTTTGAATCTGGATCATTTGAAAAAGACACAGCAGCTGAACTTGTTACCGTACTACCCTGAAGAAAGTAGAGGCCATCAACCTTGTTACCTTTCATTATAACCAATGAGCCTTTGCTAACCCGAATGACTCCACCTTCACCAGAATACTTGTATCCAAGGGAGTCCAAAGTGCCCAATGAAATAAGATTTTTCTTCAAATCTGGTATATGTCGAACACTTGTCAAAGTCCTCACAATCCCATCATGCATCCTAATTCTGATTGTACCAATACCAACAATCTTGCAGGCGACATTATTTCTCATCAAGACTGAACCACCATTGACTGAATCATAGGTAGTAAACCAATCCCTTTTAGGGGACATATGAAATGTTCAAGCAGTATCAAGGACCCACTTGTCGTTAGAACGATCATTAGAAATGGTAACTGCAAGGACAAGGTCTGAACCCTTAGAATTTCCTTCCACAACACCAGCCACAGAAGAGGAACTTTGCTTGTCACCTTCCTCTTTATTTTTCAACTTCGGACACCTGGATTTATAATGCCCATACTTTTTACAGTAGTAACACTTTACTTTCTTCTTTGACCTGGATTGCGATCGGCCTCTTGATTTACTTTTACCCGAATCCCTCTCACTGGATCGACCTCTAAAATTAGAAAATTTTTCTGAACGACCCTTAACAAATAAACCCTCTGCCTGATTATCACTACCTTTACTATTCAATCTTGTCCTCAACTCCATAGAATTCAAAGCAGATTTAACATCAGTTAAGGAGATAGTATCTCTACCGTACAACATTGAATTAACAAAATACGAGGAACATTAGCACTCGCTTAGCCTATTTTGGGATTGTTCCCTCTCGCCCCAACTATGCTCAAAATTGGGTTGTATATGGGTATCTTTTGTTGTGGTATTTTCACTCTTGTGGTGTTGTGGTTGCTCCCGTATTGTTCTATTTAGGATTCAAGTTGGCCCTCCTTATTTAGGCGAGCCAACCACTTAATCAGCAACAAAATTGTAACGCCCCCAAAATTAATTAATTAAAATAATTAACTTTGAGTGTTACTCGTAATGCCTCCACACTAATTAACTAGATTCATTAGACCAACATTTATTATCATAGTAAACTATAGCGGAAAAGAATGATTTGAAACAAACTAAAAATATGTTCATTTGTCATTAATTATCATCAATACAAACTCAAAGTTTCTAAATAAATAATACTACGATAATGTAACGACCCCAATGGGCAAATCAATTAACTAGTAATTGACCTCATGGTACGTCTCCCAGCCCTATCCCTCATAAGACAAGACTCAGGGATTACAACCTCTCATAAGCAAAAGACCTCGGCGGAAGACTTCTAAACTATAGGAATAGAGGGTAATAACAAAGCAACCACACATTCGTACACCAGAGTAAACATAATTCCTCATAATATAAAAATAGTCACCAAATCTATCAGTCATTAGACCATCATCAAAATAAAAATTACATCTTATAACACAATTGTCTTACAAAAGATCAATATATCAAATCTTAAGCTTAAGCAATGCTAAAGAGATAATAATCTTGTTCATGTCCACTCGGGTAGTTCCTCCATCATCCCTATAGACTTCAACCAAACTGAGTCCATATCCTCAAAAATAACTTAGATTAGGTCCTACGCAATCACCCATGTCTGATCCAAAGGCATTCTCGTCTAGGCTAGCTAAACCGCGCAATTATTCGTAATGAAGGGGGAAAACATACAATAAAGGGGTAAGTTTAAAGACTTATAAATTTTAACGCAAAAAGTTCTTTAACCAGTGAAATTTTTTTGTTTGCCCTGAACTTGCCCACCCTCAAAACTCTCCACCACTAATTCAGGGGCACCCCTAGGATCCTTCAGCTATTGACGTTAGACCAGCAAATTTGTTGCTGTTTTTTCAATCTTCACTTTTAATAAATTAAAACTTAGATGAACAATTGAACAAAGAAGAAAAATCAGCCTTCAAGTCTTTCAAGAACAAGCTCAGAAAAGAAGAAGAAGAAAAATTCTAGAACAAAGAAAGAGAAACTTACTTCAGTCTTCAACTTCAAGAATAGAGAAGGAAGGGCCCAAAAAAAGAAGAAAAAAGAATGAAGCAGGAAGAGTGTTTGGGATGTCTTAAAGTCATCAAGATATATTTTTTTAAGTGATGAGACATTGTTCACAATTCACAAGACATCACAATTAATTATAATGCACAAGCCACTAGACTTATTTGTGGCTAGTCTTTCTTTTGGAAATGGAAGCCAAATTTTACAAAAAAAATAAAAAATAGAAGCTAAAACTTCCACGGCAACACTACCATACATATCATAATTCAAAATTTTGACATTAAAAAATAAAAATTAAATTGAATCACTCACAGTTTTTTTTTTTTTTTTTTCGAAGATGGATAAACTTAAATTGATTACATGTCGAAGATGGATAAATGTGACATCATAATTAATTAAAACTGCTCCCTAGTTAATTGTTGGATATACACAATTTAAACTTTAAAGTGTTAAAAACATATTTGCAAGAATAGCATTTGCATTATATAGTTTATTTATTTTTGGATAATCTCTATCTCCATCAAAGTAAATTATGCAAAATTGATTTTTTAGATGCTATATGGAAACAACTCTTTTTAAAAGAATTTCTTTTCAGCATGCATACCACATTAAAAATGGATGATCATTGTGCATCTAGAAACTCTAACTCATAAGATGATACTTGGATGGTTTTGAAACCCTCAATAGATTTAATTTATTGATTCAGATGGAAAAAAAGTAATTCATTAATGTACAATGTGTTCTAACTGCAAGACATCCCATTCCATAAATAAATGTTGAAATTTCTCATGCTACCCCCTAATTAGATTGAACTCAATCACTTACTATTAAAATATATAATTAAAATTGATAAAAAAAATTTATTTCGTTAGTTATGTTTTGCCCCCAATGAACAAAAGTTCTGGCTCCACCACTGCACGCATGCCAATTTTAGTGATGAACTCTATTTTATAAAGTAAGTAACAGTCTAATCATGATAGTTTTCCATATGCGTGATATAGATATATGATGATATATGCATATGACATAGAGTAACAATGACAGTTCAAGAGTATGGTTTACCCGAGATATTACCCATTCTCAGCAGGGTTGGCGTTGTCCCGATGGACCTATAATACAACAGCGTGCCCTGGATATACTACGCTACCATCCATAACACTAGTGGCATGATCGAGTCCGACTCAGGTGGCCCACACCACTAATTATGTACGTTCTGTAGTGATCGCCCATTAAGGTTGCGCCGGTCACGAAACAACCATTGGATCTAAGGCTCATATAACACATACACATTTGACCTTAAAGTTAAACATGTATAGTAAGCCCATGGCCATTATCCCGTACGTACCGGTGTACCATGTCATACGATGCAATTTATTTTGTCCGTATTTTACATGCATGCTTTACAAGTCTCATTTTCGTTAACATATTAAGTACAACAGTTTTCACAAAAGCTAGAGTTCATGTGCAGCAGAAAATATATCACCGTGAGAGTTGCAAATATGCATGTTTTGGTACCCAAAATATAGTGCACATGTGGGAAAATAATGGCAAGCATTATGTGAGTTAAAACTCGCCAGGGTCGAACAAAGTCTCCGAATATTCCTCCAAGCATTATGTGAGTTAAAACTCACAGGTGGAACCTCATTTGTCCATGCGTCCTCCTATCCTCCCAAATTGGTTCTAGGTTTATCTAAACGGATTTCTAAGACCTCCTATCTCAAAATAAGGCCTCCATGTGTACGAAAACACGTTTGATAAAAAAAAGAAACACTAACCCATCTCAGATCAAGATTAAAGCATAATCTATCTAGAAATTCAAACCAACACTAAGCTAGTCAAGAAAACATTAAAAGAGCTTAACGACTTAAGAAACAAACAAAGCTTAGAGGGTTACCTCCTTGAAGCCAAAGAATCACCTCCTTTCTCCACAAATCACTAAAACTCACAAGAACACACTCACACAGGGTTTTAGAGAGGTTGGGGCTAGAATGGGCATGAAAGGGTGAGGGTAGGGGGTCTTTATAGGTGAGAAAAAGCAGAGGGCGCTGCACACTTTTCTGAAAAGTAGCATACGTCCGGTACTATTTACCCAGCAGTCCAAAGGTTGTAGCGTACGTCCGGGTGGTCCCCAGGCATATGTCCTTATACTTTTTCCACGCATACGTACAGTGGCCCCCTTTCGTACGTCCTCACTAAAGACAAAGGCATACGTATAGTGGTCCTCCTACGTACGTCCTTTACTAAAGACAGGAGCATACGTACAGTGCTGTTGGGCGTATGTATGGTCAGAAAGTCCAAAATTCTTGAAATGCACCTCTAGTTGGCCTAGTGACCCAAATTCCAAATTAACTCTCTAACTAAGCTATCTAAGCTTAATTAATTATTTGGGTCACTACATTCTCCCCTCCTTATAAAAATTTCATCCTCAAAATTTTTAGATAAAATACCAAAAGAACAGCAACCAAATGGGGTAGAATGTTACCTTTCGTCTGCCGCATCATCAACATCGTGCTCAGTAGGCTCCTGGGCTATCTCCTCCCATCCGTTGACTAGCATGACTTCATCCTCAAACAGTTGCAAAAAATCACCTCGTAAGTCATCTAACGCATCATACTCAATGTTTCCAATGCTATACTAGTCATCATCAATCTTAACTCCTAAATCCATCAGCTTACAGAATAAGTAATTCCACATGCAATCCGGGTTGACTGGTATAGGTGCCATACTCCTGTAGAGAAAAACAAACTCTTTCTTAATCAACTATTCCCATATCCAAAACAGAAATAGGTATACTATCCAAGTATAATCTTAAGCAAAAGAGTCATACACAATCACTCAAACAAATCAAGATAACGGCTCCGCGTGTCTTGCTTTGCCTTTCATGATGCTTCCTCAACACCATGGTTACGCCACAATTAACGATAGAAATCATTTTAGTACGGAGCACCTGCTCCTTTCTGTCCACAATCTTCACTGGCTCATTGACGAAGGTCAATTCCTCCTGGATTCCTAATGGCTCATATTTCACAATTTTATCGGGGTTAGCGATGTACTTTCTCAGCATTGGGACATGAAAAACATCATGCGACCCGACCATGTCTGGGGGAAGGCGACTCTGTACGTCAATCTCCCTACTCTTTGGGTGATCTCAAACGGTCTAATAAATCAAGGGCTGAGCTTCCCCTTCTTCCCTAATCGCATCACTCCCATCATGGGTGATATCTTGAGGAATACACGATCCCCCACTTCGAATTCCAATTGTTGCCTCCGATTATCGGCATAACTCTTTTGCCAACTCTGGGCTGAACTCGTCCTTTCTCTAATGATAAGCCCTTTGTCTCAAGTATCTTGAATTAGTTTCAGCCCCAACATCTGCCTCTCATTGATGTTGTCCCAGAACAAGGGCGATTGCCATTTTCGTCCATAAAGTGCTTCATAAGGCGGCATTCGAATAGTCGCCTGATAGTTGTTGCTGTATGCGAACTCTATCAAAGGTAGGTTAGTCCGCTCTGACTAACCATCCGTCTGCAGGTGAAAAGTGGTACTAAACTTCATCTCCATCCTCATCTCTTTCGGTAGACTTTGCCAAAACTTCGAAGTAAAGCGAGAGTCTCTATCCGAAACGATTGCTAATGGTACCCCGTGTAATCGGACTATATTCTGAACATATAGTCTGGCCAACTTATCCATCGGATCCTTAACCTTCATTGGAATGAAGTGAGCACTCTTTGTGAGACGATCGACTACCACCCAAATGGAATCTTCTCCGGTGGGCGTCATAGGTAACCCCAAAATAAAATCTATGGCAATCTCATCCCATTTCCACTTTAGTATAAACGATGGCTTGAGCATCCCTACCGGCCTCTAATGCTCTACCTTCACCCGTTGGCAGGTTGAGCATTGCTCCACAAACCTTGTGATATCTTGCTTCATATTGTTCCACCAATATGACTCTTTCACGTCCTTGTACATCTTTGTACTACCAGGATGTACAGTATATGAGGAACGATGAGCCTCGCTCATTATCTCCTTCTTTAGTCCTTCGCCATCTAGTACACATACTTGCTTGAAATGGGTGAGCAACCCATTGTCCTTAAGGTTGAATTACTGAGTGATAAGCGCCGAATGTTGTACATTCAAGTCTCTTAACTCGCATATATTAATTCCTTAGCAATGTTATTTGTTTTATTTTGTATTGTTTTCTTGTTTTTAGGTTTTAAATAAAGATGCAATTAATTTCATTGATTTTAGCTTTAAAGCACACTTTGAAAAAACCTAGAAGATATGATTAAACTCATAATAGAGGACCTAAATGATGTGGTTAAATTTAATCAAATCAAGAAAATGATTAAATTGAAATTTCTCTAATTGGAGTCAAAATCGGATTGGATTCAAATTTGGATTCTGCACATGTCTCAGTATTTTGACCATAACTTTTGGTTTAAATATCGGATTGAGGTGACTCCAGTAGCATTAGAAACCTAACTCAAAATAGTACAAATTATTGTGAAATATGATTTTCCTAATTAGAACGTTTGCTATGCCAAAATTGTCCCGCAATACAAGAACATAAATTTGGACAAATCCTATTATGATTTTGACTAGGATTGCTTCCTAATTTGACTAGGAGACTCAAGTACAATTTTTATAGAATTCCTTGGGCTTTTAGGACTTGTTTGCTCCCTATAAATAGACCCCTAAGCTTCAAGAAAAGATGTACGTAGTTTTAGAAATAAATTATCTTCTTAGAGGCCTGACAAGTTGAAGAGGAGAAGATCATGGCAGGAGGCCATCGTAGCACCCCGATGAGCAACTAATTCTGTAATAGGGCCTTGATGTAGCCCTTTATAAGTAACAATGGCTTAATTGTATTTAATTTGGGATTTTATATATGCATGATGATTGTATAACTGCGAGAATTGATTTTAATGTTTATATTCAATTATTATGGATTTCTTATCTTTTCTTAGAAAGTCTTTTATATTGATTGAACTCAATCCTTCATATTTTCTGTGATTATGTGAATGATTGTTATGCAATGGTTTTAATTGACATATGATCAAGAGGGTTAGATAGACCATGTCTAGGGAAGATGGATTGTACTACAACCTAGTTTAGTGTAATTTAGGTAGACAGTTCGTGCCAACCGAAGATAGGTTATACTATTCCCTTGATTGTATGTATCCTAATAAGGAATTAGATAAGCCATACCTAGGAAAGACGGATCACACCGCATCTTAGTGGTTAGGTGGACAGTTCGTGCCAACCAAAGATGGGTTATACTTATTGCTTAATGATGGTATTTTCTTAACTACTCAAATGAGACGAGCCTTATATCATTGTATATTATGAATTTTCCTTATTAATTGGTTGTCCATTGTTATGTGGTTAGTGGTGAAATCAATCGCCTATTCTTTCCCACATCACTACTATCTTTATTTTTATGTCTTTACTTTTATAAACAAAACAAAAAAAACATATTTAAATTAAGTTATATTTAATCTTGAAAAGCTTGATAACAACACCTACGTAGTCCTTGAGGTTCGACACCCTCAATATAGCCCTATCCTACAAGGATTCGTCCTATTGTGAATGGTTAATTTATTATTGATATATTTTGGTACACAAAAAGACCACATCATGAAGCCTTCCCTACTCCTAGCAATTGCTTGATCTTGGCACACTTAGGGTCCTCCAACTCAGTGGCTTTAATCCTTTCAAGTAGCTCTAACTGAACAATCAAGTTAGCCAAGTGTGCAAGCACACCTTCTCCTACTACTTCCAGTCCCATCCTAGCAAGTTCCTTGATCAACTGAGGTTGGAAAATTCCAAGGGCAGCA
This sequence comes from Corylus avellana, assembly GCF_901000735.1. Lineage (NCBI taxonomy): Eukaryota > Viridiplantae > Streptophyta > Magnoliopsida > Fagales > Betulaceae > Corylus > Corylus avellana. The sequence continues at coordinate 12,324,116 of NC_081546.1, read as the reverse complement.
AGCTCCACTGTTGATTTCCTACTCAACGCATCCGCTACTACATTAACCTTGCCAAGATGATAATTGATCATACAATCATAATCCTTGATCAGCTCCAACCACCTTCTCTGCCTCATGTTAAGCTCATTCTGAGTAAAGAAGTACTTCAAGCTTTTGTGGTCAGTGTAGATCTCACACTTCTCGTCATAAAAGTAGTGCCTCCAGATCTTCAAGGCAAACATGACCACTGCCAACTCCAAGTCGTGCATAGGATAATTCTGTTCGTATGTCTTTAGTTGGCGTGAAGCTTAGGCAATAACATTGTTGTTTTGCATAAGCATGCACCCTAATCCATTCTCAGAGGTGTCGCTATATGCTACAAAATTGCCAGATCCCATAGGCAATGCCAACATAGGAGCAGTTATCAAGCGCTTCTTCAGCTTTTGAAAACTTTTCTCACACTCGTCCATCCAAAATAACAAGCGTTCTTCCTATTTAATGCAGTAAGTGGTCCCGACAGCTTTGAGAAACCCTCGATGAAGCGTCGGTAATAGCCAGCGAGTCATAAGAAACTCTGGATCTCAAATACGTTGGTTGGCCTAGTCCACTCCACCACTGCCTTGATCTTTTCCAGGTCAATTGCTACACCTTCTTTGGAAATCATTTGTCCGAGGAAAGACACGTTGCCTAACCAAAACTCACACTTCTTGAGTTTAGTGTAGATCTGCTCCCTTCGAAGCCTTTCTAATGCCTTCCGTTGTTGCTCCTTGTGCTCCTCTGATGTCTTTGAGTAGATCAAGAAGTCGTCAATGAAAACCACAGTGAATTGATCCAGATAGTCATGAAAGACTTTGTTCATCATACCTATGAAGACAGCTAGTGCTTTAGTTAGTCCAAAAGACATAACTAAAAACTTGTAATGTCCATCATGAGTTCGGAAGGCCTTCTTAGGAATGTCCTGTTCCTTCACCCTTACTTGGTGATAGCCTGAGCGTAAATCAATCTTGGAAAACACGCGCGCTCCTTGCAGTTGATCCAACAAGTTGTCAATCCTTGGCAAAGGATACTGTTCTTGATCATCATCTTGTTCAACTCGCGGTAGTCGATGCACATCCTCATCGACCCGTTCTTCTTTACGAACAATACCGGCGCTCCCCGAAGTGATGAACTAGGGGAGATAAAGCCCTTATCCAAAAGTTCTTGGAGTTGTTCCTTTAACTCTTTCAACTCTGACGGTGCCATCCTATATGGTGCCTCCAAGAAGATAATTTATGTCTAAAACTAAGCACACCTATATTCAAGTCTTAGAGGCATATTTATAGGGTGTAAAAAAAACCCTAGAAGCCCTAGGAATTCCAAAAAAATCGTACTTTAGCCTCCTAGTCAAATTAGGAAGCAATCCTAGTACAAATCAGAATAGGATTTTTTCCAAATTTGCGTTCTTTTATTGCAGGACAATTTTGGCATAGCATACATCCGAATTAGGACAATCCTATTTCACAATGATGTGTATCATTTTGAGTTAGCTTTCTAATGCCACTACTTTCATCTCGATCCAATACTTGAGCAGAAAGTTATGATCAAAATACTGATACATGTGCAAAATCCAAATTTGAATCCAATCCGATTTTAACTCAAATTAAAGAAATTTCGATTTAATTATTTCTTTAATTTGATTAAACTTAACCACATCATATTGGTCCTCTATTATGATTGGTTAAGCTTAACCACATCTTCTAGGTCTTCTCAAAGTGTGCTTTAAGCCCAAAATCAATGGTATTTTTTGTATCTCTATTTAAAACTTGAAAACAATAAAACAACACAAAATCAAACAAATAACAATGCTAAAGAATTAACATATACAAGTTAAGGGACTTGAATATGCAATATTCGACGCTTATCATACCTGTCAATAGTACCATCAGAACAAGTCTTGATTTTGTATACCCACTTACACCCAACCACAAATTTTTCAGGAGGCAAGTCAAGCAAATCCCATGTCTTGTTCTTATGTAAAGCATCAAGTTCCTCTTTCATCGTAGCTTGTGAAAGAGGGTTACTGGAGGCCTCACGAAAGGAGTGAGACTCACGCAAGGTAGCTAAGGCATGAAAGCAATGAAAATCCTGTAAATGGGATGGAAGAGATCTTACTCGAGTGGATCGACGAAGGTTAGGTGGTGGAGTACAGACCGGATCTTCGGATGGAACAGAACCTGGGGACATAGGTGGAGCGGCATCAAGAGTGTAAGATGATAGCTATTCGAGCGAGAGACACTCTGGCAAGACATTGCTGGTGGGGGTTGGAGAAAGAGGAATCTCAAGAAGAGTATTAAAGTGAGGAAATGATGGCATGCTGAATTTGCCGACTTTGTGGAATAGTTGATGCTCCCAAAAAACTACATGACAGGAGATGCGAAGACGACAAGACACAGGATCATAACACTGATAGCTCTTTTGTTCCACTCCATATCCAAGAAAACAACACAACCGAGAACGAGGCTCGAGTTTGGTGCGCTCATGAGGTTGGAGTAAAACAAAACAGGCAAAACTAAAAACATGAAGATGGTGATATGAGGGGATAGAGCCAAACAACCTCTCGTGAGGAGTGCAATTATGAAGGATAGGGGTAGCAACATATTGATCATGTAGACAGCCGTGAGAGGAACAGGATCCTCTTCAGTCCATTTTGGACTAGAGAATATCCAGTTCATGGCTAGGATTTATTCTTGAAATCCTAGAGTTGTAAATGAGACACCTGTCCACTAACAAAAATACTAATAAAATATTATTTTTATATTAAAATAAAATAATAAAAATGTAAGAGGTGGTTGGCCACCCCCAAGGGCCAAATCTAAAAGAAAAAAAAAAAAAAAATTGTTTGGCCATTGGGGGTAGTCTGGCCAACCACACGGGCCAAATCTAAAAAAAAAGTAATAATTTTGTTTGGCTCTTCGGGGTGGCCAACAACCCCTTATTATTTTATTATTATTTTTTTAATTTTTTTTTTTAAGATAAAATAATATTTTATTATTATTTTTTGCTAGTGGACAGGTGTCTCATTTGTGACTTTAGGATTTCCAAGAAAAAATCCTAGCCATAAACTGGATATTCTCCACTCCAAAATGGACTGGAGAGGATCCTATTCCGCTATGAGAGTGGCTTCACCCTAAAATGGGGTAGGAACAAATGTGGAAAGAAGAAGAGTACAGACAATGTCTAAAATGTGCCTAAGTTTACGTTCAGCTCAACCATTTTGTTATGAGGTGCCTAGACACGACAAGTGAGGAACAATGCCATAATGTTTGAGGATGGCTTGAAAATCATGTTGAGCATATTCTAAAGCATTATTAGAATGAAAAGCTTTGATGGGTTTTGAAAATTGGGTTTCAACCATTTTGGCAAAAGTGTGATAAATAACTAATAATTCAGAACGAGTTTTCATTATAAACACCCAAATGTAATGAGAGAAATCATGAACAAAAATAACAAAATAACTTGAACCACTCATACTAGCAACAAGAGAAGGTCCCCAAACATCAGAATGAATTAAATCAAAAGAAGAAGTAGCATGAGGCTCACTATGATTAAATGGCAATGCCGGTTGTTTCCCAAGTTGACATGGAATACAATCAAAAGAACTATTGGACACTGAACCTAACAAGCCCTTTGAAGCTAAAAATTGTACGCGAGACGCAGATGTATGACCAAGACGCGAATGCCAAAGTGTAAGAGATGGTGGTGACGAAGAGGCAGCAGCAGAGATGCTAGTCGTGGGGACGTGTAAGGATGAGAGTTCGAACATACGCCCAATTCTACGCCCGGTCCCAAGGGTTTGGCTCGTACGAGGATCTTCCACATGCACACCAGAAAAGTCAAAAAAAAGTCTATATCCAAGTTCACACAGTTGCCCAACAGAAAGAAAATTGAAAGACAATTCAGGCATATGAAAAACTACAGGAACAAAAAGGGAAGGTGTATTGATAGTGCCTATATTTTTAATAGTCATAGTGGAGCCATCAACTATGCAAATCAATGAGAAATGAGGTGAAGGTGCAGATGTGGTAAAGGAAGTAGGGTGAGGTGTCATGTGATTGCAACAAGCAGAGTCAAAGAGCCAAGAGGAAGAGGTACCTAGCAAGACTGAGAGGATAGAGGAAAATCCATTACTAGAATGAGATAGGATGACCTGGTTGACTATTGCCTCGAAGTTAGCTACAGATAAGGTGACACTGGATCCTGATGACTAGCCAGAGGGAGCAACTGAAGAGGGAGTAGCTAGAGATGAAGCAGCTGGAGATAAACCACTCACAGTACGGGCACACAAACAAGCTCAAAATTATCACTCAGGGTCATCAAAATTGGTGAAGGTGATGTTGATCTCTACGTGTAACATACATCTCGGCATCAATAGGATCCTTCCAAATAGGATCACAAACATCAATTTGGTTCCATAAGAATTTCATGCGAGCAAAAAAATCATTAATACTCTGGCTAGGTTCCTGCCTCAGATGGAAAAGCTCAAACAGAAGCTGATACACATGAGCACCATCTACAGAAGAATAACAAGAAGTAAGCATATCCCAAGCACCCTTTGCTTCATCAAAGCTGGCAAAGAGAGCAGAAATAGATGGGACAGTGGTGTTACGGAACCACATAAGAATCTAATAATGCTTACTATCCCAATCAATAAGACGGATGGTGAAAGCGTCATCTAATTCAGAAGCCCCTTTAACTGGCTTTATGACCTCTCCAATCACATAAAGCCAAAGCTTCTGGCCATTAAGAAAGCTGCGCATAGATTGAGACCACACCATATAGTTTGTGCCATCCAATACAGTCTGAACATGAAGAAGAATCTCGTTTTATGCTCTCTAGAAGGGTCAAATGAAAAAACAGACCACAAATATGAAATCAGGAAGAAAAAATAGAGTAGAAAGCACTTGGTCAACTCTAGAAGTCAACGATCAACTCTAGCAGAAGTCAAAGGTCAATGGTCAATGCAAGACTGACGTGGCAGTGGTCCTGTAATGGCAATAGGGCTGACATGATACAAAGGCTGATGTGGTAGTCTGAAGACCGTAGTGCGTGTGGAGCATGCGCTGAAGGGCTAGAGGCGCCTGAGCGCATGAAACTTACGAGTGGATCTTTTAGTGGCGCATGAGGGTGCGTACAGCGTTGAATGGAGGCGTTTTTGCTAGTTCTGGAGTGACTGGAAGGAAATCTATCGAACGGCAGCCTGAGTGAAGCGAATGGACCACCGTGGCGACTTGGGGCGGAGCGGCAAAGACTTCAAGCGGCGCGTGAGGACTCCGATGAGGCTGTGTGCGGTAGCTCTAGAACGGTCATCTTCTGAGGTTTCTAGCAGTATATTGAGCCCTTGGAAACTATGAGGGGAGGAGAGAGAACAGAAAAGAACAGAGCGAGAGATTAACCGAAGAACACTAGTGACGCCAAAAAAGAAAAAAAACATAGGATGCAAAAAAAAAAATTTAAAGGTGATTCAGAACCTGTGCTTTGATACCATGTTGAGAATAAGGTTATATATTTAATCATACAGAATAATGTACAGAAGGGGCCTATATATATAGGCTAATAATACAGACACTATATGTACATAGCCAACATGGGACAGCACTACATATAATCTAACAAGTTTTATTATCAAAATTGTGGGCAGCACTTTCTTATATGTAGCACTCCAGTCTCTCCATCAAATAGTGTTCATAAAATTATTAAAAAGAAATCGTGGAAGCAGAGGTCCTTTACATCTTGGGTTGCCAAGAGAACGTGGCAAAGAGAGGAAGATAGCTGAGAATGTTGGCACTTTTGATTTCGCGAGAGAGAAAAACCAGCTTAATGGATTTAGTTTAAGAGTTAAAAATAAAAATAAAAAATTTCAGTACCTAAGTTAGGAGGATATGAACTCTTTAAATAACTTTTCCCTGAGTTGACACTTTACCTCCCAAAACTTAGTTACTTCGGGGTGGTAAAGTGTCAATTCAAATACTTCAGGGGAGTAAAGTGTATTTCATGGGAGTCAAATGTCAATGTCAGATACTTTGGGGGAGGGGGGGTAATGTCATTTTTTAAACATTGGGGTTAAAAGTGCAAATTGACAGATAGTTCAGGGGGTAAAGTGTATTTTTCCCAAAAAAATTTTAACCAAGGAATTATCTTCATTGATATAAAATCAATCTCGAGCAAAATGCTCCATCATTCAATGCCAAAGATGCAAGTTGAAAACTCTATGACCCCAAACAGAATATATGATTTACCGAATAGCCTCTAGGGCTATTACAAATCAATACGTTAGAAATGTCATCATCACAATCATTATATAGATCTGCAGCATAAACTGACGAATTACATCTCTGGTTACTGTCTCTTTCATCAATGACAATTCTTCCATAAACGTGGTAACTCTTCCATCATCAGTCAATAGTTTCCCTCCTCCTATGCCGTTAAAAAAAAAAAAAAAAAAAAGGCCAATTAATAAGCACTCTATTCAAATTTAATTTTTTAAGAGAAGCTCTATAAATATTAAAAGCCAAAATTGTGAAAGTTATTTAATTGTTTAGGCTTCTTCTATATTCATTTCTCTTTTGTCTCTCGTATGCAAATCAAATAAATAATTAAAAATAATATTTAACTAAAGTAAATACAGATATATAGAGTTTGATGTTCGGTTCCTTTTAATGGTGACTATCCAAATTTGAAAAAGTGTTTTTTCTTATCTAACAGCAAAAAATACCATCGATCCAAAAAATCTGTCTATTTGGATGGAAACCAAGTCACATGCGTGACACGTGACCTTTTTCAACCAAAACTTTTGAAAATGCCCTCGTGCCTAAAGTGTAAACATAAACAACTTTTTTTTTTTTTTTGGAAGTGCAAAAATAAAATAAAATAAAATAAAATAAACAAAAATAAACAAAATCCAACTAAAGTAAAAAAAAATTAAAAAATCAAAATCAAAAATCAAAAACTAAAACTAAACTTACAAATAGAAAAAAATAAAAAGTGATGGATGGCCGAGCCATCCCCTTTGGCCAAACCATCTCAAGACTGACCGAATAAGGGTAGCTTGGCCACCTCCAAACCCATTTTGGGTGATTTTGCCCACTCTCATTTGGGCATATGGGGTGGTTAGACCACCCCTATGGGACACATGGGTGGTTCGGTACCCCATATCGGCGGAATGGGGGTAGCTGAGCCACCCCCAAATGGCTTGGCCACCCACCACATTTCCCGGCACGGCCCGCCCTACCCCACCTCGCCCGTGCGGGTTTAGTGTTTATTTTCACGGGTTCGGGTTAAGAATATCCAACCTGTATGGGGCGGGGCGGGTTTTGGGTTTACTAATATTACCTATGCAGGAACCTGCCCCGACCCGCTCCTAAAGGCTAAAACACAAAAAAAAACCCTAGACTTAAGAGGCTTAGAGACCCATTCGGCTTTCTCCCTTTCACCCAGCACTCAAGAGTCAAGTCCTCAACACAGCCATCAGTCTGACTCAGCTGCACTGCATGAGTTCACGACCGCACCTCTCATCCTCTCGATCTCATCTCACTCCCCGCACCGTACGACCGCACCTCTCGATCTCCCATCGGACCCATCTCACTCTCGAGTCTTGCCTCTCGATCTCTCACTCTCGCCTCTGACCTCTCGATCTCTGAAGGGTACCCTCTCTCTCTCTCTCTTTTCTGTTTGGTTCTTGGGAAAGATGAAATGAATGGAAAGAAAGAAATATTCTCAAATGATTTCCCAAATGGCCGGAAGGTACGAGCTTTTGGGTCAAATTTTTTTGTTAGTGTTGATTTGTTTTGTGAAATAAAATGTGGGTTTTGCTTAGTTTTCTAGTAAATCATGGATATGTGGGTTTTTTTGAAGAATGTGTTTTGGGTCAGTTGCGGTTGTGGGTTTCGCTTTTCTGGTTAATGGGTGTTTTTGGTTTTTGTTAGATTATGGCTTGCTTGTGGGAGTGGATCATGGGTTGAAGTTGTTTCCTGGTGACATTTGTTTCTTCTGGTAACAGTGGTTTGTCAATGTTTCCGACATTACTGTTTGCTTCATCAGAATTGTTAATATTTTTTTTTCTTTTCTTTCTTTTTGGTCTGAGTAAATAAACCCGGCCCGACCCGCAAACCCGCACCTATTTAACCCGCATCGCAAATACCCGACCAGTACGGATCTTGGTCGTTGGGCTCAGGTGGCGGGTTGGAAAATCCCAAACCCGCAAGGTGCGGGTCAGGTGGGAAAAAACCTGATACCCGCCCTACCCCTGAGGGCATTTTCGAAAGTTTTGGTTGAAAATGGTCACATGCCACGCACATGACTTGGTTTCCGTCCAAAATAGATAGATTTGATGGACATATGGTTTTTTTTGCCAACTTTGTCGATTTTTTTTGATACATTGTGGGGGTCTTTCGTCAATTTTTAAACGTTGGGGACGTCAAAATGCAAATGCGTGAATACTTCAAGGGATAAAATATATATATATTTTTTTTTCAGAGGTTAACATTTAATTTTAAACTGTTAGGAAAAGTACACATATCCATATCAAACTATCACCCCATTATCAATATCCCCCACCTCTAAACTACCAATTGTATCAATGTCCCCTCTTAACTACCAAAAAAATATCAATGTCCCTTCTAATGACAACAATACCCTTAATAAAAATTTATGAAAGATTCAAAAAAAAAAAAAAAAAAAAAAAAAATTTAAGAGGGCAATCAATCAACAAAAGAAAAGGGGAAACTTTACAAAATCCCCATAAACTTCCACTTGTTTTGACATTACTCCTCAATGTTTAAAAACTCTCAATTATGAGTATCAAACCTTCAATTTCTTTTAATTACCGTCGTCCATTAGGCTTTTCTGTCAAATTTTGTCAAAATTTCTAAAATACCCACTTTTTAATGACTAACGGTCAAAACCGCAAAAACCAATTAAATTGATTTAGTTTTTTGTCATAAAAATAACGAATTAGTAAACCAACTGCTTAAAAAAATAATGTTTGTAACATATGTTACAAAACTTTGGTTCTTGCTCATAAAACTTTTTGACTCTATCCCTGGAAGAGGTTATCCTCTTCACCGTAAATATTCCTAGTGTTCTTTATATGACTGAGGCCCTTGGCTTAGGCCCAATCCATTCAGCCCCAATTGTGGGCTTTTGGGCCTACAATAGCTCCTTGGGCTGGCCAAGTGGGTAGTGGGTATTGTCGTTTGGTGCAGGTTCTGCATCATCTCTAGCAATGCATCCATGCTATAAAAACTAGGGTTAAGTATTTTTTTAGTACCTCGGTTTGTACTTTTTTATTTTTTTTTCCCTCTAGGTTTCCAAAACAGTCAAATCTAGTACCTCACCTATGGGAAAATACAAAATCGATACCTCGTTAATCTCTCACGTGTCACTCCTAAAATATGCCACGTGTCCTAAAAATGAAAAATAAAAAATAATAAATTGAGGTACTTTTTGAATGTGTAAAAGGGCATCCACTTGATTCCAGGATACTCCAATGCTGTATATACTAACATGGGAGAAGCTACTATATGAAAGTGAAGAGGACATGGAAGTAAACTATTGAGAAATATAGAGGTACACCAGCTTTCTCATATTCCAAGCACCCTTACCTTCATCAAAACTGCCAAATAGCACAGAAATAGGATGAAATAGTGGTGTTGCGGAACCACGTAAGAATCTGATAATGATTGCTATCCCAATCAATGAGGTGAGTAAGGAAAGCTTCATCAATTTAAGTAGCGCCTTTAATGGGCTCTTTGGCATCTCCTGTCACATAAAACAAAAGCTTGCAACCTTTAAGAAAAGCTACACATAGATTGGGACCAGGCATCTAGAGATTTTTGTCATCTAGAGATTTCAAATGCAAAATCAGAGTGTAATTGGTGCCATCTAGAGTGTAGTTTGTGCCATCCAAGATAGCCTGAACATGATAAAGAATCACGTTTTGTGCCATATGAAATCAGGACGAAAAGATATGTAGAAAACACCTTGCCAAAACAAATAAAACACTCGAATATTGTCGACCCCCAAGTTACCGAAACTGAAGGCGATGTATCCACTTTCATGTTTTCTATAACATTTGAACGACGCTGCACCTACCATCAAATTATCTACTCTCTGCTTCTACTAATATCATTGAATAACAAGGGGAACAAAATTCTAAAGTGAATTTTCAACACATCGACCAAGGAAATCAACAAAATTCTAAACTGTCTAATATATAAGCGGAAATTGGCTACTGCACTTGTTTTTCAACACATCGACCAAGGAAATTAAGACTCAACCAAAATCAAACTTCCATCCGAAAATCAATCATCCAAATTCCATCAAAGTAGTAAAGAAATCACAAAATGAGAAAAATTCTTACCCATTTTCATGTCTCTTTAAACATTCCAATCAAAATGAGCAATATTCACACCTTGTGTTCCTATAACATATAGAAAAGAAAACAAAGATGTCATCAGTAAAAAATTAGTTGTTTGGGTTCAATTAAAGTATAACAAAACATATCTATCACATAACCATTTTACCTAAAACACGTGACATTAGGAGATCAAATTGGCGCTTTGATTCTTGTCTAATTTCCTCTATTTGTTCATCTCTTTTTCTATCCTTTTCCACTAACTCATTTTGCAGTTCCTCTATTTGTTCATCTCTTTTTCTATCTTTTTCCACCAACTCATTTTGCAGTTCCTCTATTTTTCTATTTGTTTCCTCCAACTCAAGGTTGAGTTGGGTGCCATATACTTGCGAAGAAGAGGATGGAGTAGGTATGACAAATTTTCCCATCCCTCTAACATGGCCAGAACGTTTCCCACTAAAAGCTTGTGTAAATATTTCCTCTTCATCTACTTCTACCTCTTTGTCAGCCAACTTCTCTAGCATCAAATTTTGCAGAAGCAACCAAAATCAACAGGTTAGCCGTATAACAATGTGAGACAAGATATTAATAGAAAGCAGAAATTTCAACTACTTACGTATCGTTCTTCACACTGAGGAGTCACAAATTTCCCGTCTTTCTTTGTGTGAGAGATCTTATAAAAGTCAATTAGATTGGGCTCTTCTTCTTCCTCTCCTGTCTATACATAATAGACATATAATTAACATATGCTCAAAACATAATTATTAAAATAATGTAATAGTATAAAATTGTTACCTCACTATGGCGATGATTAAGAAAAGATCTAGAGCCGAATGTGTGATTGGTCTTCAACTCTGATCTATTCTTCTTATTATGTGTGGACTTGTCCTGTGACAAATTTTCACTAAATTATTACAAAATTGTACTCCTTTAGATTTGTTGTCAATTTAGTTTAAAAATATTTACTTTCCAATCTTTGTTTTCAAATGACTCGCATATCTTAAGCCACATGGGCTGTGAGATAAGCTTTGGAACTTTTGTCTTCGCGATTGTTGAGTCTTTTCAATATGCATGACATCCAAATTGTGTCTTAGTTTCAATGTTGACCAATAAGGCAAATTAAAAAAAATACTCTTCTTCGTCGAATTCAACTCACTCTTCATGCGTTCTCTCTTTTTTTTTTTTGTTCTCATCTTTTCCAAATGGCAAATTTGGTACATTCTCTAGTTGTTGTAACAATTGATCTCCAGATAATTCATTAGGTGCCTTTGCTCCTCAGTACCGTCAAAGAGAGATTTTTTTGTGTGCCATTTATGCCCCTGAGATAAGAACAGATGATGAGCCATGTAGCATGACTTACCTCAAAACTTCAACCTTCTGGACGCTATATCCTTGTTAGATACTGGACAGGCTAGGTGTCCCTTAGTCGACCACCCAGACAAGTTTCCATAGGCAGGAAAATAATTTATAGTCCATAATAATGCTGCATGCAACTTAAAGTTCTCTTGCGTCGACGAGTCATACGTAAGAATGCCTTCATTCCATAATTCTTGCAAATCATCCACTAATGGTTGCAGATACACATCAATTTCATTTCCAGGTGCCTTAGGTCCAGGTATAAGTAAGGACATCATCATATACCGATCTTTCATGCACCTCCACGGAGGTGAATTATACGGCACAAGTATTACTGCCCGCATACTGTACGATGTACTCATATTACCAAATGGGTTAAAACCATCGCTTGATAAACCAAGTCGCACGTTGCGAGAATCATTAGCAAATTGAACATGTTCTTTATCAAACTCTTTCCACAATATTGAATCTGCTGGATATCTTAGATTTCCATCATCTCGACGCCCATCTTATTGCCACCTCATATCTTTGGCAATATCTTTCGACAAAAAAAACGGTTGCAACCTCGGTTTTATTGGAAAATACCGTAAGACCTTATGAGGAATTTTCTTACCTGTACCTTTGACATTTTCCCATCTTGACGTATTGCAGGTTAGACATTTTGCTTTATCTGCATGTTCCTTTCAGAAAAGCACACAAGAGTTCTTGCATGCATGTATTCTCTCATAACTTAAACCCAAGCCTCGCCTCAATCGTTTTGCTTCATAATACGATCTTGGTAATGTCTCCCCATCTGGGAGAGCCCTCTTTATCAAGTCAATCACCATACCAAACGCCTTGTTACTCATATTGCAAAATATCTTTATATGAAGTAGATTCGTAGTGAAAGCGAGTGTTGAAAATTTCTTACAGCCTGGATAAAGTTCACTTCGAGCATCTTCCAATAGTTGGTCAAAATTTTTCTATTCATAACCATTGGTTGTTGGACCTAGAGTAGTAGATGATTCACCTGTATTACCATCCGGAAATCTACCCATACAGATATCATTTAACATTTCTTCAACATCATCGATATCCTCCGTACTTGCATTCTCATCATCATGATCGACATGCAAATTTGTACGAAACAGATCTTCTTCCCCATGAAATACCCACTAGGTGTAATTCGTATCAATTCTATTAATGAACAAATCATCCTCCATCTCGTCTATAGGCTTATAATAACGATTCGCACACTTGCGACATGCACACCTGATCCTATTAAGCTCATCCACGTGACCACGTGCCATACTAACAAATTGTTCAACACCTTTTGAATACTTCTCACCGAATCTATGAGTTTCCTACATCCACGTCTTATCCATCTCGATGTTTGTTCAAATATAGTTTTCGTAGCAGTTTATAAAGCAAGCTACAAAGGGACCGGGCGAATAAAGATCAAATTAGTATTAGTTTTTAATAAAGCTATGTTTAAAATTCTACCGTATCATTGAAAACCTAAGCCTTTACTAACATAAGTTGTCCAATTGTCTTAACACATATAACTTAAAAACTAATAAATCCTAGATAACATAAATGTAGTGGGTCTCAAACATAACTTAAAAGTATCACTACACAAATAGTTATGTTTTTAAATGGTAAATTACAAACAAAAATAGTGGGTCTCAAACACACGATCTCACTTTCCACCTTGCTCTTACTATAGGAGAAAGTGTCATTCAAGTTAGATCTCATTGACCAAAAAATTTACCTCTGTGGTATGAAATAAATCTTAATTTCTTTGTGTTGTAGTTGTTTTCCCAATTTAATTTATAGTCAAGTAGCAAGTAGATAGAAGCATAGCAGATCAGTTAAACCAACAAAGTTGCAAACATAAGGCAATCATAAACGCACAAACAAAGAACACATAACAAACATGCCCAAATACTATTGCTGATAGATTCAGCAACCAAAAGTCTGCAGAAGAAAGCTTAGCTGCCAATTTTTGGATCAACATGAACTTGTAAAAAGAAAAAATCAATACTTGATTTTCAAAATCAACTAAGATTCAAAGAGAGAGAGAGAGAGAGAGAGACGTTCTTCCAAACAGGTAATAGAACTATTAGCGTTCAACAAAACTATTAGTGTTCATCAACTTTGTACATCATCTTTTACCGTTCAACAAAACTATGCTCAAATGTATTTACAAGACTGGAGAAAATTTATGCGTTGTAAACTGATGGATGATATCAACAAGACTTAATCTTTATATTCTTGATTTTTAGATATTATGATAAACATAACATATTTTAAATGGCTGACTTTGAGAAATAGGTGTAGAAAATCTTAATTTATTAATTTTTGCAACTATTAAGAAATTGAGAAAACAAAATGAAGCGGGCTTTGGACAATGTAAGGATGGTCAATGATGAGAGCTAAACTGGGCTGGGTCTGGTTGGTTGATAAATGGTTTGTATGGTATGTATGGTTGATCAAGCTCTGTTTGGGTTTGTAGTTTCTTTTGGGCTAAAATCTGCCCAATGTAAAACTCTTTAACTTGTGCCCTTTCTTCATCTTTTTGTTCCTTCCGCCTAATCCTATTTTAGGTCAAATATATATATATGAAAGCAATTCTTATGATGAGTTATTGCCCCTTTTAACTGCTGTAACAAGTAAAGAAGAAGGATAACAAAAGAGATTAATCTGATTAGGATTTCAAACCGCATGAATGGATTAAAGCTATTTTTCAAGCAGGCTTTATTTTATCAACTACACATAATTGTTAAAGTTGCTTTTGACACAGTATGCATAAGTTATTTGGTTTGTTAATAATCTTTTTTTATTTTATTTTATTTTATTTTTTTATTTTTTTATAAGTAAAAACAAAAAAAAAAATAACTGCTTTTTTTTTTTTGGTTAATAATCTTAGCGAAGTTATGTTCCATTAATGTTTTATTCAGAGGGTAGCCTCACCTGTTTAGGTTCTTAGTTTCCAAAGAACTTCATGCACATTATTTTTATGGTTAATTTTTATCGACTCTAAATGAGTTGGCTGTTCACTTTAGCAGGCTAACGTTGCATACTCGCAAGCGCTTTATAATTCCGTGACTGAGCAATACAATGTGCTCAATTCTGCTATTCATGGCGAACAAGGACTAGAGGCATCTATACCAAGTGTCTCTTTGTCACAACCATGGAATTAGTGGACCTTTATAATCAGGGACTTAATTTTTTTCTTTATTTGGGATAAGGAAAATATTTTATTTAAAGATAAGGGCATTGCCCAGTGCAAAGTATACAAGAGAGACACCCGAAATTATACCCTAAAATTACAGATAATGGGGTACTAATCTCTTAAAGATCATGAATTGGATCCTATGCATGAAGATGGGTTATACTTGAATGAAACAATTGCAGTCATCTAGCCTAAATACTTCCATGAAAATGGTTTAGTTTAACAAAACGATCATTTCTCAAAGCAAAAACCTATTTACACCTATTTCTCAAAGACTTAATCTTTATATTCTTGATTTTAGGTAATTCTTCATCAAAGTTCAACCAGTAGTCGTGGAATCTTGTAACAACCATCCAAAACAAAAACAATCTTGTTACAACCAACTAGCCCAATACCAAAATCAATCAGAATTAACATCAACTCAGAAGAGGGAGGGTGGGGGAGCTTAAAATTTCTAATGATCCCGACAAAAATCCAATGCCAAAATCAAGCATTGGATTCAAGTATGAGATAATAGAGTTCAAGCATTGAATATAATAGAGTTCGAGTGTGAGATGAGAGAGACACCTGTGATTGGATTCAAGTATCGGAGAAAATGGTGTGGCTGGATCGGAGAGTTGCCCAATCGATCTTTAGGAATTTTGTCTGTTTGAAGACTTGTTGTCTCTGCTTTTTTTGATCTTTTGGGACTTTTTGTGAACCTTCCTCAGCATACAAAGGAAATTATATTACTACAGAAAAAGAAAAAGCAACCAGAATTAACAATGCAACACCAAAGAAACTTGAATTTCTCATTCTCTGCTCTTTCTTTCGCGATTTTTCAGTGAGTCTGCCATAAAGGTAGATGGAAGAAAATAAGAGAGGGAGAGAAAAAAATCTTTCTGGAAGAATAGAGATGGAATAAAAGCACAACTACAAAAAAAAAAAAAAGTAAATAAATAAAACATAAGCACAACCATCAACGAGAGAGAGAAATTACCAAGAAAGGGGATATTCCATTTGAGAACCTTCAACTGTGAGAAAGGGGATTTTCCATCTGAGACGGCTGTTCAAAATGGTTTCCAACAAAACAGTGAAATTTAGGGTAAAAAGTTGGTGGAAGAAATTTTGGGTAAAAATGGTTACGCGCCCTTCTGAAATGAATACTCCCGCTATAAATTTCATTAAAATTAATTAGCAACGACCTTTGTCGTCGCTAATAGGGATTTTCATTTTTTCTTTAACTGATTAGCGACAACAATTGTCGTTGCTAATAAGAATTTTAATTAGAGATGACAATGTCATCGCTAATTATGATTTTAATTTTTTTTTTCTTTTATTAGTTAGCGACGACACTGTCTCGCTAATTAAAATTATTATTAGCGACGACAATGTCGCTGCAAATAATTTGGACCCCATCACAAATTTTTTGGTGCAGCTTTTTGCGCCAGGGAAAAGCTATTATTCCAGCATTAGCGACTACCTATCTGCAACGACAATAAATTGCCATTGCTGCTGAGCAATAGCGACGACTTTTGAGTCGTCGCTAAAAATATGGTCGCTAAAGACCAATTTTCTTATAATGATTCTTCGGGTGATTCTTGTCGAACAATTTCTCTACCAATTTCTTGCAGCAAGTCATGCATCACCAATGATTTATCCGAAAACTCAGCTATGAGACATTTATCTTTTAGCTCTTCGATGCCACTATATGAGTGAAAACCACAACTATCTAGTTATTTTGTGACATATTCTACACTCTCTCCTTTGAAGAAACATGCGATGTCAAGGAAAATATTCTTTGCATTTTCATCTAATCCATCAAAACTTATTCGAAGTCTTTTTTGAATATCATCGTGAGGAATTATTTTGTACTTGTCCAATTTACTTTCCAATAAAAGATATCTTTACCTTTTAGACTCGAGCCTATCACTTGCAAAGCTAGTGACAATCCTCCAGCATAACACACTGCATCATTTGTGACTTTCACATAATCATTATCAGGTCTATCTCTATTAAAGGCATGCCAACTAAAGAGCTTATGAGCTTTGAAGTAACCAAATTCCTTCACCTGGTAGGTTAAAACTTGATGTTTAGTTAGTAAATGTTTATCTCTTGTTGTTATGATGATTCTACTTCTTAAACCAAACCAATTGCCTTTTCCAACTATCTTTTCTAATTGGTCTGAATGATCCACATCATCAAGAACTAGAAGTATCCTTATTAAACAAAGCCTTTGTTGTATCAAAGTAATTCCTTGATCAACTTTGTCAACCATTTGACTTGAACCTCCTAGGATTT
Source organism: Corylus avellana (assembly GCF_901000735.1). Taxonomy (NCBI): domain Eukaryota; kingdom Viridiplantae; phylum Streptophyta; class Magnoliopsida; order Fagales; family Betulaceae; genus Corylus; species Corylus avellana. The sequence goes on along the minus strand of NC_081546.1, from coordinate 12,306,897 downwards.
TAGAAATAAGTTTAATTTGCAAATGGATCAGGCCCTTTTTGTTGGAAGTTTCTCTAATGTTTTCAAGAAAACAACCATCTTCAAAGTGAAAGCAATCGAGTTGTAGATGGCTTTACTTTTTGTATAATAATAATAATAATAATAATTGGTATAGAAAAGTGAAAAAGTGGTATTGAAAAGTAGAAAATTTTGTTTTGTAGTGATTTTTTTATTTGAATAGTAGTAAAAAGGAGGGGTGGGGAGGAGTTTGACAAACAACCCCGATATGTGCGCAACAAATGGAAAGTTCATTTTCCATTTTTTTTTTAAGTCGTGAAAAAGTTATTTAAGCAAATTATCCCATCTAAAACAAAAGAATCGGCCGAGTTTAATTAATTTTATAACAAAGATTATTTAAAAGGTTAATTACAAGTAGACATTTTTAAATGTCAAATAGTTATCATGCATGCATGAAAACATGTGTATATGGGATGTACCATAATTAGAAGAAAAAAAGAACAATATAGAGGGAGACAACAAAGGTGGTTAGAAATACTTGCTTCCCAAATACATCTTGGATAAATTGGCCACTTCTTTTAGGGCTCTCTTCCACCCCTCCACCTTCATTTCATCATCATTGAACCTTTTTGCAAGTTCAGTGAATGCTTCTCCAACACTATTGGTTTGATGCCATACTTCCGAAGGATTTACGTCATAGAATAGTGGTAGAACTAGTATCTCCCTTGTCTTTATGCACTCGAGGATCTTCATCAGCTTGTCCAAGCACCATCGGGATGATGTGTAGTTTTTAGAGAGTACAATGATTGAAATCTTTAACTCTTCAATGGCTTTGACAAGTGTCGGTGAAATTTCCTCTCCGCTTCGAAGTTTGTCATCCATGAAATTTCCTTTTCAACGTAAATCTTTGTATAGATGAGCAGTGAAAGTTTTACGAATATCTTCGCCTCTAAAACTCAAGAGTACATCCCATTGACATATGAAAGAAGTGAATGACGAAGAAGCTGTGTGGAAGGCCATGGGTGAAGTTGCAAGAGTACTAGTTAGTAGAGAAAATTGAGAGAGAATTGCAGAACCGCTAACTATACCTCCCTAATTATGAAAGTTTTTCAAGATAATAATGCAAGTTGTCACATGCTCGCGACGCATCAAATTAAAGAAAAATGAGAAACTTGTCAGCAAAGGCAACAAGCTTATAAAGATGGACTTTGACCCGCTTTATGGGAGTTTTCTGCTGCAAATGGCAAACCCACTACATTAAAGAGAAACAACTTGAACTTGTGCACACAACCACGTACAGGCTAATTGTTGGGTTGTTGACTATTTTTGGAGGGGCCATTAGCCAAACATATAAGACTTAATTTTTTTTTTTCCAGCTTTAGTTGGGGCCATCACTCTTATTGGACTCCACGTGGCCCCGTCACTTCTAAAAACTCTTCGTGTGAGCACAAATAACACAACTCTCCACCTTCATTTTCGGTCTAAACTTATTATAGAAAACCCTTCAAATGCATACCTCCAAATGGCGGATTGAGATCCTTTAGAATTCTCTTTAAATTTGAGATTCTCAAATTCATAAAATTTAGTTTTTCATCTCATCTAAACGTCTAAAATAAGTCATGTTTTAGCATTTAATGAGGAAACATGACTTATTCTAGACGCTTAGATGAGATAAATGGCTAAGAATCTCAAATTTAAAGGGAATTCTAGGGGATCTCAATCCCCAAATGTCATATTAGCACTAATAATAATACAGTACATTTTTCTTATAATAAAAACAGAAAAAACAAAAGAAAAAAAATATATATAAATAAAAAAATATAAAACAAAAAAATATATATAGGGTTTCGTTGGACCACTCAAAATTGGCCAATGAGGTAGCCGAACCACCCCTGAGGATTTAGGATGGTTGGGCATGGTTTTGGTCAAAATTTCAAATAAAAGTTCAAGATAGGGAGTTATTTGTCATTTATACTTATCGTATGGAGTCTTAAGTAATTTTTTGGGAAAACTTCACTTAACCCCCTTGAATTGTCATCACTTTTGCAATGTCCCCCTAAAGTTTAATTTGTCACAATTTAGTGTATCTATCTTTCAATTGTTTGCAATCTCACCCATCCACTAAATTTTTCCAATATACTCCAATTTGTTTTAGGAAAAAAAGAAAAGAAAAAAATTACAAAGATTAAGGCGTTGGTTCGAATTTAACAACATGCAAAAAAATTTAAATATTTTTTTTCTAAAAAGGGGTATTTTGTTGGGATTTAATGGAAAATCCCAACAAAATCTATTGGTAATTTTAAAAAGAACATTTTAAAAGCCATTGGTGATTTAATATTGACTTTAAATCTAGAGATTATCATTATTGACTTTTAATCTATTGGTGATTTTAAAAGTCACATCATAGTTGGGAGGACACTAGGAGAACACTAGAAGAACACCTAGCATTTCCTTTTGTTTTATTATATTTTTTCAAAGTCCACCTCGTGGGCAAGAGGGAAGAAGGAAACATAATGAAGAGAAGAGGAGACGTAAGGAAAGACTTGTGTGTTTTGTTTGTAACTTCCATTTGGAGAATTGAGTTTGTTGTCTATTCAAGCGTACGTGGAAGGAAATGGCTGAGCGAAGCATTTGAGAGAATTATCTGACCTCCCTCGACTCTATTAACCATTATCATATGATTGCCGTAAACGCTGAGAAAGAGAAAAAGATGGTAACTACAGCTAAGGAAATTACTTGTGTAATGAAATCATATGAGCAAATCATGTTTAGGTTTAAAGTGTAGAAGACAAAAAAAAGAAGAAAGAAAAGCAAGTAATATGGTACTTAATGTTGTCAAAGGAAACGTTCGCACTAATGCAAACAAAGGAAATATTCATTTATTCTTGTTAATTTCTCTTTAATATATATTTGGTGTATATAAGTGTGACAATAATTTTTTTTTTTTTTTTTGAAAAGAATTCCATCATCTTTGATTCTTTATTCATATCAAAAAATAAGAGCATAACGCCCAAACAAAACTTGGTCACTGATAGATCTTGAAATTTTTTCAATCCAAACCTAATCTATACTTTGGTAGACAACCAATTTGACTAGTTCATGGGCAGCAAAATTTGTCTCCCTTTTTATATGAACAATTTGCCACTTTGAACATCTTTGATATAATCCAGATTCCACAATGTGGCCATATTTTCTCCAGTTTTGTCTCTTGATATTGACTGTGTTCACTATCGTGGGGGGCTTTCTAGCATGGATAGATAGGCTCGCGATTCTTTTTTTTTCTTTTTTCATCCTGTCCTACAATCTTCTTATATACTTCATATGATTCCACTGCCCCTTTTGCTACAACATTAGGGTCTAAAAAATCCCCCGCCATGAACTACCATGTTCCGGCGAAGCCAAATTTTTCTAGAAATTACAACAAAGAGCTCAAATTCTTCAATGGAACATTCAGATTGTAATGCCTCCACAAGCTACTTGAAATCAAATTCTTCCCTTGAATTGGGGTCCTTTTTGTAGTGGTCCTAATTAAACCAAGTGAAAATGACAATTCGTATAAGAAAGTTGGTTGATCTTTTCCATGGCAATGACCTTAACAAAAAACATAAGGGGATGAATGAAAGAACATAAAAACCAAGGTTTACTTACACATTTAGAAATTGAAAGAAGGTTTACTCAATTATGTTTGCATTGATCAGTGAGGATCTTCTACACAACCGTGGCCTGCACTTCCTTCCTTTTTCAACTGCTACATCACCATGGTTGCCTCATGGCTGGACTGAATATTGCACAATCTTCTCTTGCTGCTTTGAGTATTATTAAAGGTATGATATCTAACACAAATTTGTGCATTTGTTTAAAAGCTTATAAACAAGATTTGCAATGACTTTAGTTGCAGTTTCACTTGGACGACAACTCTTTTTGGATATTGAATTTTTGGTTAAGATCACAAATACTGGATTTTGTTTTTCTTTATAACTTGAATAAAGATTATCTAGATTCATTAAACATTATAAATATTAGTTAATTAAATGTTTAGATTTTACTGACTCGACATATATATAACCTTCTTATTTTTTATAGATGAGATACATAGAAAACATAAGGAAACTGGAAAAAAAAAATATAAAAAGACTCCGAACACACCTATAATTGTTAAGAATTAGGCTATTTAATAGGAACACATTTTGCATTATTTCTAACAATATTAGATGCTCAGCGGAATTAATCTACCCCTCTTTGTGCAAATTAAATAGTAACACAGTAGCAAAATAATAATCAAGCAAACCCACAAGCAAGACACCTAGATTTTTACGTGGAAAACCCTCCAGTGCGAGGATAAAAACCACGGGACGGAGTCCAGTTAAATCTTCCACTATCAACAATAATGAGTTTACAATTGTCTTTCCCATAGAAATATCTAGAGGTTATCACTACATCAAGAATACATGCATTCTTGGATTAAACATAAATTCATCACCCTAAAGTGGATTGGAACAACAATAAAGAAAGATCTCACCAAGTAGGTATTAGCAGCCAAGCGATTGGAGAGGAATTCCAACGATCGACACCAGTCAATACGTAGCACTCGTTGTCAGGAGCAACACTCTAAAATTGCTTCAAGATCGAACCACAAACGAATCTCCAATCTCTGACGGATGTGAATGGGCGAAACCCTTTTTTTTCTCCTTTTTCTTTTTCTTTCTCTCCCTGCGCTACACTCTTTCTTTACTTCTCCTTATTTTTCTCTTATAAACAACCGTATAGTGTGTTAGAATTCTACTACAAACAAAACTCTTTGTTTTGTTGTAGTCCATGAGGTCCCCACATAAGAGGGACCACCCAACAACTCTCGCCAAAGCCACCTACAACTCAATTGCCACACAGTTTGAAGGTAGTTGTTTTCTTGAAAACATTAGAGACACTTCTGGCCAAATGGACAGTTTAATCCGTTTGCAAAATAAACTTCTTTCTAAGATCCTAGGTGACGTAAGTCTAATGATTAACAATCTTGATCAAGGAATTACTTTGATACAATATAGGCTTTGCTATTTGAAGGTACTTTTAGTTCTTGATGATGTGGATCAATTAGTTCAATTAGAAAAGTTAGCTGGAAAAGGTAATTGGTTTGGCTTAGGAAGTAAAATTATCATAACAACAAGAGATAAAGATTTACTTCGTGCACACGGAGTTGATTCAGTATACCAGGTGAATAAGTTGGATCACAATGAAGCACTTCAACTCTTCAGTCGAAATGCATTTAAAAGTGGCGAACCTAACAATGATTTTATGGAACTCACAGAACATGTAATAGGTTATGCAAGGGGCCTTCCACATGCTTTAGTATTGCAAGGTTCAAATCTATCTAGTAAAAGCTTGCATGAATGGAAAAGTGCATTGAATAGGTATAAAAGCATTCCTAATAAAAAAAACATTCACTGTATACTTAGAATAAGTTATGTGGGTTGGAGGACAATGTGAAAGATATTTTCCTTGACATTGCATATTTTTTCAAAGAAGAAAAGTAGGTAATGTCAGGAAAATACTAGACAAGGGTGATTTCCTTTCAGATTATGGTATAAAAGTGCTTGTGGATAACTCTCTCACATCTATTGATGAGTTTGAGAGATTAACTATACATGACTTGCTATAAGAAGTGGGTAGAGAAATTGTTTGACAAGAATCACCCAAAGAACCCGGCAAACGTAGTAGGTTGTAGTTTCATAAAGATATTCGTCATGTCCTAGAAAAAAGTATGCTAAGACTTAATGTTAAAAAACTTTTATAATTTACAATAGTTTCTTTTTCATAAGTAACAATTTGCTCCCTGCAGTCAAATTCGATCAAAACACTTGACGGATTCCGTTAGTGTGCCACATGAGAGCCAATAAAATGACGACATGTGTCACTATATATATTCCAATAATAAAATGAGTAATTTGTTAATAATTTGTTAGAAACATCTTTATGAAACTACAACCTACTACGTTTGCCAGGTTCTTTGGGTGATTCTTGTCGAACAATTTCTCTACCCACTTCTTGCAGCAAGTCATGCATAGTTAATCTCTCACACTCATCAATAGATATGAAAGACTTATACACAGGCACTTTTATACCATAATCTGAAAAGAAATCACCCTCGTCTAGTATTTTCCATGCATTACCTACTTTTTCTCCTTTGAAAAATATGCAATGTCAAGGAAAATATCTTTCACAGTGTCCTCCAACCCATCATAACTTATTCTAAGTCTATCGTCAATTTTTTTTATTAGGAATGCTTTTATACCTCTCCACTGCACTTTTCCATTCATGCAAGCTTTTACTAGGTAGATCCGAACGCAGCAATACTAAAGCCTGTGAAAGGCCCCTTGCATAACCTATTACATGTACTAAAGCCAGTGGAAGGCCCCTTGCATAACTAGATAGATCCAAACCCATCATAAACTATTCTAAGTATATCATGATTTTTTATTTTTATTTTTTATTTGGAATGCTTTTATCCCACTCCAATGCACTTTTCCTTTCATGCAAGCTTTTACTAGATAGATCCAAACTTAGCAATACAAAAGCCAGTGGAAGGCCCCTTGCATAACCTATTACATGTTCAGTGAGTTCCATAAAATCACCATTAGGTTTGCCACTTTTAAAGGCATGTCGACTGAAGAGTTGAAGTTCTTCATTGTGATCCAACTTATTCACCTGGTATACTGAATCAACTCTGTGTGCACGAAGTAAATCTTTATCCCTTGTTGTTATGATTATTTTACTTCCTAAGCCAAACCAATTACCTTTTCTTGCTAACTTTTCTAGTTGGACTAATTGATCCACATCATCAAGAACTAGAAGTACCCTCTAACAACAAAGCATATATTGTATCAAAGTAATTCCTTGATCAAGATTGTCAATCATTAGACTTACGTCACCTAGGATCTTAGATAGAAGTTTATTTTACAAATGGATTAAATCGTCCATTTGGCCAGAAGAAATTAGACACCACATGCCACACTGAAGGTCAAGACCGACTACAAATCTTGTATAAAAGGATTCTTATAATTTTGAAAACGAGAAGGGCCACAACGCCCGTCTTGGCTGGGAGAAGAGCCCATACGGCATAAAAGAAAAGAAAATAACAAAGCAGAGGGCTTCATGCAACTATTGTTGAGTATTTAGGGATTTATTCTAAATATTCAAGTTATTTCTTTTCTATGTTTTTTTATTTATACATTTTGGGGATGCTTTTTAATTTGAGAATAATTTTGTGTGACAAGTTTATTTTGACTCATTATGATTTTTGTTTATATCAAATGCTTACTTTGTTTGATTTGATATGATTCGAAAATATATTGAGTGCTTAATTAATGGTCACATTGTAGATTCTTGCTTGACTAACCCTTGTGATTTTATTTTTTGTGATGACTCTACACATGGATTAGAGGTAAATGTATGGAAGCCTATAATTGAATTACCACCTCATGAGCTCAATCTTTTGTCGTCAAGTGAGAATGTCCCGAAGGTTAAATTAAAACCCTTGCCAATGGCAGACAAGTATGCACATTTAATATCGAAGAATGACTTTCTTGTGATAAACCCATCAAAACTTGATACTTTCCATGGGGGTAAGTCATTTGATGCTGCGAATGACTATAAAAGCATGATGTGTTGGAAGATTACAGACAAGAAAAAGATGAAATAGAGAATCGTGCATGTTAAGATCTACAATCAATTAGTGTTAGTTTTTGTGTCGTAGTTTAGGTTATCTTTGTTTTTGTTTCTTTTCTTGTTTTCTAAATTTCTTTCGCAGATAACAAGTGTCAATTTGTTTCATCACTTCAAGGTGCTCTCACTACAAAAAAAAGGGGTTTTTGTTGACCAATAGTTTTTGGCGTGTCAAGCATACTGACACGTCAGAAACCTTTTTTGACTTGGTAGTATTGACGTGTGTCAAAGGTTAATAAGGCGGGTGTCAAAAATTTCAATTTTTTGACGTGCCAATTTTGACACGTCAAAAATTATTGACGTGTCAGAAATTGGCACGTTAAAATTTTTTTTTTCACGTTGCAGTTTCACCACGTCAATAATTTATTGACGTGTCAAAAAGTGGCACGGCAAAATTTTTTTTTGACATGTCAATATCTGACACGTCAACAAATTATTGACGTGTCAAAAGGTCGCACATCAAAAAAATTATTGACATGTTAGAAATTATTGACGTGTCAAAAAGTGGCACGTCACTAAAGTTTAAAAAAATATTAAAAAAAAATTAATAATTTCTTTTAAAAAAAATCATAAAACCCATATAAATCCCTACAAATGTTGAACACCCATATATATATCAAACTATTGAAGGAAAAATCCCGAAATCTCATCATGAATTCACTACACAAGTACTCCGATCTCTAAACATCTGGTAGAAATTTCTAAAATACTTCAAACCCCCAAATAGTGTGGAAGAACAAATCTAAAAGTGGGTTAGCAAATTTAAGAAAAAAAAGAACTTCTATATAAGAGGCTAATAGATATAGAATAACTCAAATTCAAGCATTTATACCTTAAAATCCCCAAATATTCAGACCTTTTCCCTTCTCTCTCCATTTCTCTTTCTTCTTCACCTTTTCTCCTCTTCTCTTCCAGGTTCCTTCTCTTCTTTTCTTTTATGTTGTTTAAGCTATAAACAAGAGGTGGGCGTGAGAAGAAGAAGAAGAAGAAAAAACAAAAGCGAAAAGAATATATATATATAAGTGAGAACCGAAAGACAAGCAGAAAGAAGGAATTTGGGAGAAGAAATCAGTTGAAAGGAGAAGGAGAAAGGAAAGAAAATAAGGAAGAGATCTCATTTAGAAGAGGAAAAGAAAAAAAAAATGTCAACTTATTTGAAAAGGAAGGCTGTGGGTGCACACGGGAGGAGAAAGAAAAAGAGGAGGGAAAAGGACAGAAAAAACGAAAAAGGGGTTCCGCTGGTTTGGCACCTTTTCGATGAGGTTTCTTGACGTGTGTACAGTAGACACATCAATAAATTATTGACGTGTCACATGTGGCATGTCAAGAATTTCTTGACATGCCACATGTGACACGTCAAGAAAGTCATCATATAATAAAAACATTGCATAATTTTTTTTATTAATTAATAACCATATATATTTTGTTACCTAATATTAATTATTTCAAAATAAATTAAAGAATACAAATTAAGCGCGCGCGCGCGCACACACACACACACATATATATATAATAAAAGCATTGAATAATTTTTATTATTAATTAATCATATATATTTTGTTACCTACTATTAATTAATAGCCATAAATTAAAGAATATAAAGCACATATATATAATAACCATATATAGTGAAACCATTGCATAATTTCAATTATTAATTAATAGCCGTATATATTTTGTTACCGAATATTAATTAATAACCATAAATTAAAGAATTCAAAGCACATATAATAACCATATATAATGAATGCATTCCATATAAGAGACAAGAGAGCTTTAACTAGTTTTATAAAATTTTAATATGTTTGAATATATCTCTTAATATATGATGACATATACCAATTAAATTTTGTTACTTAATATATGTACCAATTAATACTGTTATCTAATTTTGTTCACCAATTGATTAAATTTTGTAACTTAATATAGGTACAAACAATTAATATTATTAATTAATTAATTTTTGACGTGTGAAATAATGGCATGTCAATAATTATTGACATGTCAAAATGTGACACGTCAAGAAATTAATGTCGTGTTACATTTGACACATCAAGAAAATATATTGAAAATAATAAGAAAAACAATTATATGATCACTTATTTAAAAAAAAAAAATACTATATACGTAAAACTAAGATAATACATATATGTATTAATATTCCTACAATATTGAAAACGTGATATGTATTAATACTATATCACTTTAATTAATAACACCTACTATTAATTAATACCCATGAATTAAAGAATATAAAGCGCGCGCACACACACACACACTCACATATATATATATATATATATATATATATATATATATAACCATATATAGTGAAAGCATTGCATATAAGAGATAAGTGCATTAACTAGTTTTATAAAATTTTAATGGGTTTGAATATATCTCTTAATATATGACAACATATACCAATTAAATTTTGTTACTTAAGATAGGTACAAATTAATATTGTTTTTTTTTTTTTTTTAGGAAAATTTGTAACTTTCATAAATTAATCTTGAGATAGAGTAATTTTCTCCCTCTCAATAATATCACAGATACAGCTCGGGGTTTCCCCCTTCCATTCCCTATCCATGACAAGTTTTGTTGCCCCCTTAGCTAATCCATGAGCAGCAATATTTGCATTCCGGTTTACAAAAGCACATCGCCACCTTGAGAACGTTTGTAGAGTTTGGCGAATATCCTCCACAATGTGTCCATATCTGCTTTCGTTGTTGACGTCAAAGTTTATTGCTTCTACTACCTGCTTCGCGTCCCCTTCTAAGATAATAGCCCTCCCCCCTAAATCTTGGCACCAGTGTATTGCATAAAGGGACGCCAAAGCGTCCCCAACTGTCGGGTCTAGATTACCTGTACGGGTGAGACACTTGGCTGATATAACCATTCCAGTATGGTCCCTTACTAACATCCCCATCCCTGTTTGACACTGGGACTTATCGATTGCAAAATCCCAATTGATTTTCCACCAACCTAGGGGCGGTTGCATCCAAGGTACTTCTGGTGAGGGAGTGTTGTCAGCCATGCGTGTTTGGGCTGTGTCAAAGAGACGTGAAAACTCCTCTGTAAGGTTTTCCACTTCCAAGATAATTCTGTTTGGATGGGTAAATTCATCGACATGGACAGCACTGTTCCGTCTAAGCCAAATCTTCCTTGCTGTCCGTATGAAAGTGGAAAGAAGATCCTGCCCATATTTTCTCAAAATCTCCTTAGCCACCTGTAACAAATCTGGACCATCATGTGAAAATTTCTGTAGAAACCTATGACTTGCCACCCACACATCTCTCACAGAAGGGCAGTCCCACAATACTGTCTCTACTTCATTATTACATATAGGGCACATGGGGTCCGGAACTACCTTTCGCATAAGGAGATTTTCTCGTGTTGGAAGAAGATTCTGGCTTGCCCGTCACATGAAATTTTTTTCTGCATTTGTTAGGGGAAGCTTCCACAATATTCTCCATAAAACATTGTCCCCCACCTTTCTTGAGCTCTCAGGTTGTCTGTTTGTGTCCAACTCCTTGGCTAAATGGTAGGTGCTCTTGACAGTGAAACTCCCTGTATTTGTGCACCTCCATATTTGAGTGTCTTGTTGTGTGGTTGCACTGATTGGTATAGAGTTAATGGCGAACAGCTCTTCTTGTGTAAAGAGTTCCCGAAGCAAGCTTTGTTTCCACTAGCCAGTGTTTGAGTCAATCAGTTCCTTTACCGTAGCACTAGGATCAAGTTTCTTAGGTGGAGATTGGATCGTGTATGTAGTTGGGTTCGGAATCCACCTATCCCCCCAAATTCTGATGCAGTGCCCATTGCCGAGTCTCCAAATCAAACCTTCATGGAGCAGATCCCGAGCTCCAAAAATGCTTTGGCAAGCAAAAGATGGCTTTGAGCCTAGGCTTGCCTATAGAAAATTTGACCCTGGGTAGTTCTTAGCTTTTATGATTTGGGTTGTCAAGCTGTCCGAAAATTGCAACAATCTCCAACCTTGCTTTGCTAGTAATGCTTTATTAAAAAGCTTAGTAAATCATTAAAACCCATACCACCTCTCTGTTTTGACACTCCCATGTGGGCCCAACTCATTCAATAGATCCTATTTTCGCTCTCTTTTTGACCCCACCAAAAGTTTTGCATAAGTGTATTAATCTCCTTGCACAACCCTTTTGGTAAAAGGAATACACTCATGCTGTATGTGGGAATAGCCTGAATAACCGCCTTAAATAAAATCTCCTTCCCTACTTGGGACAGGAACTTCAGTTTCCAATCTTGCAGTCTTTTCCAAACTCAATCCTTAATACTCTAAAAAGCTTTAGTTCTAGATTTGCCCACCAAGGCTGGGAGTCCCAAATACTTGTCATACCTCTGTATGGCTGGAATCCCCGCCTCTTTAGTTATCTCTTTTTTGGCCTCATTTGAGGTGTTTTGGCTGAAAAAAAAAAGTTGAAGTCTTCTCTTTGTTCAATTTCTGCCCAGATGCCGCCTCGTATAACCTCAAAATCTCAGTCATCCGATGCCAATGTTGTATCGATGCCCTACAAACAAGTAGGCTATCATCTACAAAAAAAAGGTGGTTAATTCTAAGGCCTTTTTGGAAGTGGGGACTCCTGTTAAGACTCCTTGTTGTTCCGCTTGGCGAAGGAGAGCACTAAGGGCTTTGGCACAAATAAGGAATATATACAGTGATATTGGATCCCCTTGTTGAATACCCCGTGATGGGCGCATTTGACCTGTCGGAGTACCATTAGCCATGACCGAATAGGTGACCGTAGTTACACACATCATAATGAGCTCGATCCATTTATCATCAAAACGAAGTGCCCGCATTACCACCTTAAGGAACCCCCATTCCACCCTATCGTAAGCTTTACTTATGTCAAGCTTAATAGCCATAAATCCACTCTGCCGCCACATTCTTGACTGCATTGTGTGTAATGTTTCATATGCAGCAAGTACATTGTCAGTTATCCAACGCCCTGGGATAAATGCTCTCTGATTCATGGAAATAATCTCACGTAAAACTTTCTTCAATCTATTTGCTAGAACCTTTGAGATAATTTTATAGACCACATTGCATAGGCTTATAGGCCGGAATTCAGTCACACAAGTGGGATTGGTGATTTTTGGGATAAGAACAATATATGTCGAATTCAACTCTTTATTAAGAATACCATTATTCAAAGAAAATAATACAGCTTGGCTGAGCTGTTCACCAACAGTTGCCCAATGTTTTTGAAAAAAACAAGGTGCAAAACCTTTAGGTCTTGGAGCTTTCAAAGGGGCCATCTGGTTCGAAGCCTGACTTACTTCATCCATTGTGAACTCATTCAATAACTCCTTGTTTATGTCTGGGGTAATTTTCCTTTCCAAAGCTGCAAGACATTGTGAAGCGTCTCCAGGAACAAATGCACTAAAAAGGTTAGTGAAATAATAAACAAAATCATCACCTATTTCTTCCGGCTCTTCAAAGGTTTACCCCTCCTCCTCAGTAATTATATGAATAAAATTGTTCCAGCGTCGTTGGTTCGCACTAGCATGAAAAAATTTGGTGTTACGGTCCCCAAACTTCAACAAATCTACCTTGGCTCGATGCCTCTAGTGTACATCTTCCAACTCCAATAGGGTATGTAGGTCCTGCTATAATTTTTGGATAAGGGACATATCCGTTATTACTGGCTGTTCTTGGAGGACCTTTATTTGGTGGGCCTTTTGTTGAATTAAGGAACAATTTTGTCTCTTTGTAACCTTCTGCCAACACATCAATTCTTTCTTGCCGACACGGTGATCCAATTACCTCAATCATAGCACCAAACCACATGTCCGCCGCCGCCAAGTTTAGTCCACCGAGAACACCGCCGTCTGAGCCCTAACGTGTTGTAGTTCTATCTTTGTGATGAATACACTCCACGTGCAGCCTTCTCCTTGGTGCGTCAGCCACGTGCTGGTAGAGCTTCCCCTTACACTTCGCCATGTGGCATTCAACCCTAACGCTATGTCAATTCTAGGCCACGTTAGCCCTAGTGTAGCGTCAACCCTAGTGCCATGTCAGCACCTATGCAACGTCAACACTTCTACCACATCAGCACCCTGCCATGCCAGCACTTTGTTAGGCTTGACTTGACCGTTGACTTTGACCACATTGTTTGATGGTTGAATATTGACTTTGACTGTTATTGCAAGGGTTGGCAAGGTGTTTTCTATTTTTCTTTTCGTCCTGATTTCATATGGCACAAAACGTGATTCTTTATCAAGTTCAGGCTATATTGGATGGCGCAAACTACACTCTAGATGGCACAAATTACACTTTGATTTTGCATTTGAAATCTGTAGATGACTCAAATCTCTAGATGCCCGGTCCCAATCTATGTGTAGTTTTCTTAAAGGTTGCAAGCTTTTGTTTTATGTGACAGGGGATGCCAAAGAGCCCATTAAAGGCGCTACTTAAATTGATGAAGCTTTCCTTACTCACCCCATTGATTGGGATAGCAATCATCATCAAATTCTTACGTGGTTCCGCAACACCACTATTCCATCCGATTTCCGTGCTATTTGGCAGTTTTGATGAAGGTAAGGGTGCTTGGAATATGAGAAAGTTGGTGTCCCTCAATATTTCTCAATAGTTTACCAAAGGCAATTACGGACCAAACGGTCATAACATCAAAAAACCTTAAAACATTTGTTAATAATCAAATGGTTAAACTATAATAAAAACTTGTTAATGACTAACAGGTCAAAACCGCAAAAACCAATTAAATTGATTTAGTTTTTTGTCATAAAAATAAGGAACAAGCTTTAATGTCTAACGGTAAATTTTTTTGAAGAATTTGTAAACCAACTGCTTAAAAAAATAATGATTGTAACATATGTTACAAAACATTGGCTCTTGCTCATAAAACTTTTTGACTCTATCCCTGGAGCAGGTTATCCTCTTCCCCGTAAATATTCCTAGTGTTCTTTATGTAACTGAGGCCCTTGGCTTAGGCCCAATCCGTTTAGCCCCTATTGTCGGCTTCTAGGCCTGCAATAGCTACTTGGGCTGGCCAAGTGGGTAATGGGTATTGTCGTCTGGTGCAGGTTCTGCATCATCTCTAGCAATGCATCCATACTATAAAAACTAGGGTTAAGTATATTTTTAGTACCTCGGTTTGTACTTTTTTTTTTTTTCCCTCTAGGTTTCCAAAACAGTCAAATCTAGTACCTCACCTATGGGAAAATACAAAATCGACACCTCGTTAATCTCTCACATGCCAGTCCTAAAATATGCCACGTATCCTAAAAATAAAAAATAAAATATAATAAACCGAGGTACTAATTTAATGTGTAAAAGGGCATCCACTTGATTCCAAGATACTCCAATACGGCATATACTAACATGGGAGAAACTACTATATGGAAGTGAAGAGGACATGGAAAATCTATCAGGTGAGAAACATGATATGCATGTGGGTGATCTTCCTGCATTCTTCAGTGATTGTTAATGATTTCGTGCAGATTTGTCAATTGTCACAGCAGTCATAGCCCTTTATATTCTCTCAAGATGAAAACGGCCAGATTTGTCAATTGTTTAGACACCAGCACTGCACAACTAAAATAGTAATGGGATATGTTCTGCTATTCAAAATTCCTCTTCAAGATCTTTACCAAGAACCACAGAGTTTTAGCCAAAAGGGTAACTGAATTAAGAAAACATGAGGGAATGAGAGAAAGAACATAAAAACCAAGGTTTACACATGTAGAAATTGAAAGAGGATTACTTTCTATTTAATCTTCACATATTGCCCAATCACTTGAAAATAATACTGGGGCTGGAAAAAATATCAACTGAAATCCAAAACCAAGGAAAGGTCCCTAGCAGCAATAATCAAAACTCTGCCACCAAAGAAACAGAAAAATGTTGGTTAGTTTAAAGGAATTTGATTTGGTTAATCTTTTATTAATGCACTTAGAGATTTTACAAAATCGATTGCAAGTAGCACCCACTTCCACATCCTTAAACATGTCCTTGCAAAATTCTTAAGTCGTAGCGATAAGTACATTGATTATTTATGTGGAGATGAACACAACAATAAGGTCTTATATAAAGTAGAAAAATTCATTTCAGAACATAAATGCTCATTTGAGAAGATGATAGAAAAACCATGATAAATGAAAAAAGATGAAGAAGGTAATGGCCTTAAATTCTCATTTCGCCTACATTCCTTCAATTGAGGAATGAAAAAATAGAGTCTTTCTTGGCTTAGTAATTGGAGTAATTTTAGGAGGCCTACTTGTGTCCTACTAAGAATGATGATTGTGCTTTTCTGTAATAAATATAAATGGTCATGGAACTCATTCATTGGTTAATTGACATATAGATAATATGATTCTTTCTCCATTTATTATATTGTGTCACTCTATCAAGCTAATTTTATTTTTATTTTTATTTTTCTCTTTGTAGTTGTTGCTTAAATTTTTTTTTTTTTTAAAAAAACAAAAATATAAAGAAAGACAGAAAAAAAAAAATTTGTGAAGAAAATCTAACTAGACCTTGAAGAAAGGAAATAATTTCCTTTCTCAACAATTAGCAAAATTTCATATCGGGTTAACTCCAATCTTATAAAAGAGCATGGCCATGATTAAGAAGTGCCAAAAGAGCATAATACTTGCACAAAAAACAAAAACATAAATAAAAAAAGAATTATAAAGAGAGGCTATGGCGAGTAAAATCACTAACGTGACATCTGAAGTAGAAGTTACAACATGTGAGTTGCCTGCCAGATTGTCCAAGTCCCGCAAAACACACAAAAGCCAAAGATATGCCAAGTAGGTCAAGAATTTACTAGTTTTCATTGCTGATGAATTTATGCCTCCAAAATCGTAAAGCAGAAAACTATATATAAAAGCACGAACAAGACCGTAAAAAATAAAGCAATAGTAATTTAAAAGGGGTAAGAAAATCGGATTTGAAAAAGAGATAAGTAAATCACACCTTAATTACATTATTCTCTTCATACGAATTCTAAGTGCTAGGTGTTGAAGAATGTCGCTTTTGTTGTGGGTAAAATTTGGATTCCAAGTTGCCATCATCATTCATCATCATCATCATGGCATCTATTTGAAGGTTGAATTAAATCTATCGCTTTTTCTTCATGCTTTCATACCAAATGCAATCCGCAACTTCTAAAGAACACTAACGTTGAATGTTTCACAGATATAAAATTCAAACTTGTATGATACTGGAAAATACTTAAGCAAACTCGAAGATTATCTCCTCTCTTTAGCTTAAAATCTTATGGAAGAACATAGGAATGCAACCATACTTCATCAGAGCGCAATGATCCATAGCAAGTTTGATGGTAATCTCCATGAGGACAATAGATTTCATTACCATCACTGTAAACTCCAACAATTATTGCAACTTGATAGTGAGGATGTTCTTCATCTTGTCCACCTTCTGCAATTATGTTATCCTGTATATCCAATCATTCAAAATGAGTAATTTGGAATGCCTTAAAGTGACTGATGATCACATTCTCAAAATGAATGTTTATGTTATATTTATATTTACATATTACCCTTACTTGTTCATAAAAGAAAAGGCGAGATACTAATAAAAATTGTAAAAATTGACAAAGGTTGTATGTATGTATTGTTAAGACCAACCTTCTCACTTTAAATAGCTAGAAGTATGCGTTTGCAAAATTTTCGATTATGAAGTTGTAGGACATTCCCTAAAAGTTTTGTATTTAATTTTTTGTAAAATGTATTTTTTATTTTTATTTTTTGTATTTTTTTTTTATCGTAGTTTGTTTTGAGAAATGTGTTTTTACCAAAAAAAAAAAAAAAAAAAATTCCAAGAATTATATTTAACTTTTTATAAAGTTCAGTATAACTTTTAATTAGAATTTCTCATTGGGACTTTTTTTTTTTTTTTTTTTTTTTTCTCAAGGTGGGATTAACCTTACATGTTCTCCTTCTATTGTGAACATCACAATTTTTACATGAATATTCAACCCTTGAAGTCAGATAACCATCTAACTTAAAGCAATATTGTTATTTTGTAAATATATATTTTCCTAGTTGCTTAACTCTTGAAAAAGAAACAAAAGTAAAATTTAAAGGGATTTTTAACATAATTCTTACCATATTTTCTTCTAGAACATGACAAACATCTTCATGAAACCATAATCTACTGTGCTTGCCAGGTTCTTCGGGTGATTCATGTCGAACAATTTCTCTACCCATTTCTTGCAGCAAGTCATGCATCACCAATGATTTATCCAAAAACTCAGTTATGAGACATTTATCGTTTAGCTCTTCGATGCCACTATATGAGTGAAAACCACAACTATCTAGTATTTTTGTGACATATTCTACATTCTCTCCTTTGAAGAAACATGTGGTGTTAAGGAAAATATTCTTTGCATTTTCATCTAATCCATCAAAACTTATTTGAAGTCTTTTATGAATATCATTGTGAGGAATTATTTTGTACTTGTCCAATTTACTTTTCCAGTAAAAGATATCTTTACCTTTTAGACTCGAGCCTAGCACTTGCAAAGCTAGTGGCAATCCTCCAGCATAACACACTACATCGTTTGTGACTTTCACATAATAATCATCAGGTCTATCTCTATTAAAGGCATGCCAACTAAAGAGCTTATGAGCTTTGAAGTAACCCAATTCCTTCACCTCGTTGGTTAAAACTTGATGTTTAGTTAGTAAATGTTTATCTCTTGTTGTTATGATGATTCTACTTCTTAAACCAAACCAATTGCCTTTTCCAACTATCTTTTCTAATTGGTCTGAATGATCCAAATCATCAAGAACTAGAAGTATCCTTATTAAGCGAAGCCTTTGTTGTATCAAAGTAATTCCTTGATCAACATTGTCAACCATTTGACTCGAACCTCCTAGGATTTTAGAAATGAGTTTAATTTGCAAATGGATCAGGCCCTTTTTGTTGGAAGTTTCTCTAATGTTTTCAGGAAAACAACTATCTTCAAAATGAGAAGCAATCGAGTTGTAGATGGCTTTGGCAAGAGTTGTCTTACCAATCCCGCCAGTTCCGAAGATCCCTATCATGCTTGTGTTGTCATTATTCTCTATATCTAAAAGCGACTTCATATCCTTGTACACGAGACTTTCTTCCAATTGGATATTGGGCAACTTTAAAGTATGTATTACCAACTAATTTTGAATTCACCCGTTCGATGATTTTGTCAAGAAATTCAGGTTCATTCCTACCGATACAAAAAGATAACAAAACATACTAACTAATGAGTTACCTTCAGATAAAAAGAAGAGAAATTATGAATTAAAAAAGTAGGACTACAAAGAAAAGTTAGTGATACATAACTCTAAGGGGGTTTGTTATGCACCATAGCACTATTCATACTTTTGTAAAATATTAATAATAATAATATTAATTGGTATAGAAAAGAGAAAAAGTGGTATTGAAAACTAGAAAATTTTGTTTTGTAGGGATTTTTTTATTATAATAGTAGTAAAAAATAAATGATGTGATATAAATATAAAATGTTTTAATGTTGATTTTTTTGAAAAAATGAAGTGAATAGTATTTAGGGGTGGGGAGGAGTTTGACAAACAACCCCGATATGTGCGCAACAAATGGAAAGTTCATTTTCGATTTGCTTTTTTTTTTTTTAAGTCATGAAAAAGTTATTTAACCAAATTATCCCATCTAAAACAAAAGAATCGGCCGAGTTTAATTAATTTTAGAACAAAGATTATTTAAAAGGTTAATTACAAGTAGACTTTTTTAAATGTAAAATAGTTTACATGCATGCATGAAAACATGTGTATATGGGATGTACCATAATTAGAAGAAAAAAGAACAATATAGAAGGAAGACAGCAAAGGTGGTTAGAAATACTTGTTTCCCAAATACATCTGGGATAAATTGGCCACTTCTTTTAGGGCTCTCTTCCACCCCTCCACCTTCATTTCATCATCGTTGAACCTTTTTGCAAGTTCAGTGAATGCTTCTCCAACCCTATTGGTTTGACACCGTACTTCTGAAGGATTTACGTCATAGAACAGTGGTAGAACTAGTATCTCCCTTATCTTTCTGTACTCAAGTATCTTCATCAGCTCGTCCAAGCACCATCGGGATGATGCGTAGTTTTTAGAGAGGACAATGATCGAAATCTTTGACTTTTCAATGGCTTTGACAAGTGCTGGTGAAATTTCCTCTCCGCTTCGAAGTTTGTCATCCATGAAGGTGTTGATTCCTTTTTGACGAAAATCTGTGTATAGATGAGCTGTGAAAGTTTTACGAGTATCTTCGCCTCTAAAACTCAAGAATACATCCCATTGAAATATGAAAGAAGAGAATGACTAAGAAGCTGTGTGGAAGGCCATGGACGAAGTTACAAGAGTACTAGTTAGGAGAAAAAATTGAGAGAGAAATGCAGAACCGCTAGCTATACCTACCTAATTATGGAAGTTTGTCAAGATAATAATGCAAGTTGTCACATGCTTGCGACGCGTCATATTAAAGAAAAAAAAGAAACTTGTCGGCAATGGCAACAAGCTTATAAAGGTGGACTTTGACCAACTTTGTGGGAGTTTTCTGCTGCAAATGGCAAACCCACTACATTAAAGAGAAACAACTTGAACTTGTGCACACAACCACGTACAGGCTAATTGTTGGGTTGTTGACTATTTTTGGAGGGGCCATTAGCCAAACATATTAGACTTAATTTTTTTTTTTCCAGCTTTAGTTGGGGCCATCGCTCTTATTGGTCTGCTCGTGGCTCCGTCACTTTAGAGGCGAACATACTCGTAAAACATTCACTGCTCATATATACACTGATTTACGTCGAGAAGGAATCAACACCTTCATGGATGACAAACTTAGAAGCGGAGAGGAAATTTCACCGGCACTTGTCAAAGCCATTGAAGAGTCAAAGATTTCGATCATTGTACTCTCTAAAAACTACGCATCATCCTGATGGTGCTTGGACGAGCTGATGAAGATCCTCGAGTGCAGAAAGACAAGGGAGATACTAGTTCTACCACTGTTCTATGAGATAAATCCTTCGGAAATACGGCATCAGACCAATAGGGTTGGAGAAGCATTCACTGACCTTCCAAAAAAGTTCAACGATGATGAAATGAAGGTGGAGGGGTGGAAGAGAGCCCTAAAAGAAGTGGCCAATTTATCCGGGATGTATTTGGGAAACAGGTATTTCTAACCACCTTTGCTGTCTTCCTTCTATATTGTTCTTTTGTCTTCTAATTATGGTACATCTCATATACACATGTTTTCATGCATGCATGTGAACTATTTTACATTTAAAAATGTCTACTTGTAATTAACCTTTTAAATAATCTTTGTTCTAAAATTAAT